>NC_134828.1:106684773-106984773 GCF_004210375.1 Tachypleus tridentatus
TTTATATCTCCAGTGTTCCGTACTGTACAAAATATTATACTTTATATCTCCAGTGTTCCGTACTACAAAATATTATAACTTTATATCTCCAGTGTTCCGTACTACAAAATATTATACTTTATATCTCCAGTGTTCCGTACTACAAAATATTATACTTTATATCTCCAGTGTTCTGTACTACAAAATATTATACTTTATATCTCCAGTGTTCCGTACTACAAAATATTATACTTTATATCTCCAGTGTTCCGTACTACAAAATATTATACTTTATATCTCCAGTGTTCCGTATTACAAAATATTATACTTTATATCTCCAGTGTTCCGTATTACAAAATATTATACTTTATATCTCCAGTGTTCCGTATTACAAAATATTATACTTTATATCTCCAGTGTTCCGTATTACAAAATATTATACTTTATATCTCCAGTGTTCCGTATTACAAAATATTATACTTTATATCTCCAGTGTTCCGTATTACAAAATATTATACTTTATATCTCCAGTGTTCTGTATTACAAAATATTATACTTTTATATCTCCAGTGTTCCGTATTACAAAATATTATACTTTATATCTCCAGTGTTCCGTACTACAAAATATTATACTTTATATCTCCAGTGTTCTGTACTACAAAATATTATACTTTATATCTGTAGTGTTCTGTACTACAAAATATTATACTTTATATCTCCAGTGTTCCGTACTACAAAATATTATACTTTATATCTGTAGTGTTCCGTATTACAAAATATTATACTTTATATCTCCAGTGTTCTGTATTACAAAATATTATACTTTATATCTCCAGTGTTCCGTATTACAAAATATTATACTTTATATCTCCAGTGTTCCGTACTACAAAATATTATACTTTATATCTCCAGTGTTCCGTACTACAAAAAATATTATACTTTATATCTCCAGTGTTCCGTATTACAAAATATTATTTTTATATCTAGTGTTTCTACTACAAAATATTATACTTTATATCTGTAGTGTTCCTGTACTACAAAAATATTATACTTTTATATCTCCAGTGTTCCGTATTACACAAAAATATTATACTTTATATCTCCAGTGTTCCGTATTACAAAATATTATACTTTATATCTCCAGTGTTCCGTATTACAAAATATTATACTTTATATCTCCAGTGTTCCGTACTACAAAATATTATACTTTATATCTCCAGTGTTCCTGTACTACAAAATATTATACTTTTATATCTGTAGTGTTCCGTACTACAAAATATTATACTTTATATCTCCAGTGTTCCGTACTACAAAATATTATACTTTATATCTCCAGTGTTCCGTATTACAAAATATTATACTTTATATCTCCAGTGTTCCGTATTACAAAATATTATACTTTATATCTCCAGTGTTCCGTACTACAAAATATTATACTTTATATCTCCAGTGTTCCGTACTACAAAATATTATACTTTATATCTCCAGTGTTCCGTATTACAAAATATTATACTTTATATCTCCAGTGTTCCGTATTACAAAATATTATACTTTATATCTCCAGTGTTCCGTACTACAAAATATTATACTTTATATCTCCAGTGTTCCGTACTACAAAATATTATACTTTATATCTCCAGTGTTCCGTATTACAAAATATTATACTTTATATCTCCAGTGTTCCGTACTACAAAATATTATACTTTATATCTCCAGTGTTCCGTACTACAAAATATTATACTTTATATCTCCAGTGTTCCGTATTACAAAATATTATACTTTATATCTCCAGTGTTCCGTACTACAAAATATTATATTTTATATCTCCAGTGTTCCGTATTACAAAATATTATACTTTATATCTCCAGTGTTCCGTATTACAAAATATTATACTTTATATCTCCAGTGTTCCGTATTACAAAATATTATACTTTATATCTCCAGTGTTCCGTATTACAAAATATTATACTTTATATCTCCAGTGTTCCGTATTACAAAATATTATATTTTATATCTCCAGTGTTCCGTATTACAAAATATTATTCTTTATATCTCCAGTGTTCCGTATTACAAAATATTATACTTTATATCTCCAGTGTTCCGTATTACAAAATATTATACTTTATATCTCCAGTGTTCCGTATTACAAAATATTATACTTTTTATATCTCCAGTGTTCCGTATTACAAAAATTAATATTATAGTGTTCTGTACTACTTTATATCTCCAGTGTTCCGTACACAAAAATATTATACTTTATATCTCCAGTGTTCCGTATTACAAAATATTATACTTTATATCTCCAGTGTTCCGTATTACAAAATATTATACTTTATATCTCCAGTGTTCCGTATTACAAAATATTATACTTTATATCTCCAGTGTTCCGTATTACAAAATATTATACTTTATATCTCCAGTGTTCCGTATTACAAAATATTATTCTTTATATCTCCAGTGTTCCGTATTACAAAATATTATACTTTATATCTCCAGTGTTCCGTATTACAAAATATTATACTTTATATCTCCAGTGTTCCGTATTACAAAATATTATACTTTATATCTCCAGTGTTCCGCACTACAAAATATTATACTTTACATCTGTAGTGTTCTGTACTACAAAAATATTATACTTTATATCTGTGGTGTTCTGTACTACAAAATATTATAATTTTATATCTCCAGTGTTCCGTACTACAAAATATTATACTTTATATCTGTAGTGTTCCGTACTACAAAATATTATACTTTATATCTGTAGTCTTCTGTACTACAAAATATTATAACTTTTATATCTGTAGTGTTCTGTACTACAAAATATTATACTTTATATCTCCAGTGTTCTGTACTACAAAATATTATACTTTATATCTCCAGTGTTCCGTACTACAAAATATTATACTTTATATCTGTAGTGTTCCGTACTACAAAATATTATACTTTATATCTGTAGTTCTGTACTACAAAATATATATACTTTATATCTGTAGTGTTCTGTACTACAAAATATTATACTTTATATCTCCAGTGTTCCGTACTACAAAATATTATACTTTATATCTGTAGTGTTCCGTACTACAAAATATTATACTTTATATCTGTAGTCTTCTGTATTACAAAATATTATACTTTATATCTCCAGTGTTCCGTATTTCAAAATATTATACTTTATATCTGTAGTCTTCTGTATTACAAAATATTATACTTTATATCTCCAGTGTTCCGTATTACAAAATATTATTCTTTATATCTCCAGTGTTCCGTATTATAAAATATTATACTTTATATCTCCAGTGTTCCGTATTACAAAATATTATTCTTTATATCTCCAGTGTTCCGTATTATAAAATATTATACTTTATATCTCCAGTGTTCCGTACTACAAAATATTATACTTTATATCTCCAGTGTTCCGTACTACAAAATATTATACTTTATATCTCCAGTGTTCCGTACTACAAAATATTATACTTTATATCTCCAGTGTTCCGTACTACAAAATATTATACTTTATATCTCCAGTGTTCTGTACTACAAAATATTATACTTTATATCTCCAGTGTTCCGTACTACAAAATATTATACTTTATATCTCCAGTGTTCCGTACTACAAAATATTATACTTTATATCTCCAGTGTTCCGTACTACAAAATATTATACTTTATATCTCCAGTGTTCCGTACTACAAAATATTATACTTTTATATCTCCAGTGTTCCGTATTACAAAATATTATACTTTATATCTCCAGTGTTCCGTATTACAAAATATTATACTTTATATCTCCAGTGTTCCGTATTACAAAATATTATACTTTATATCTCCAGTGTTCCGTATTACAAAATATTATACTTTATATCTCCAGTGTTCCGTATTACAAAATATTATTCTTTATATCTCCAGTGTTCCGTATTACAAAATATTATACTTTATATCTGTAGTGTTCTGTACTACAAAATATTATACTTTATATCTCCAGTGTTCCGTACTACAAAATATTATACTTTATATCTGTAGTGTTCCGTACTACAAAATATTATACTTTATATCTGTAGTGTTCTGTACTACAAAATATTATACTTTATATCTCCAGTGTTCTGTACTACAAAATATTATACTTTATATCTCCAGTGTTCCTGTACTACAAAATATTATACTTTATATCTGTAGTGTTCCGTACTACAAAATATTATACTTTATATCTGTAGTGTTCTGTATTACAAAATATTATACTTTATATCTCCAGTGTTCCGTATTTCAAAATATTATACTTTATATCTCCAGTGTTCCGTACTACAAAATATTATACTTTATATCTCCAGTGTTCCGTACTACAAAATATTATACTTTATATCTCCAGTGTTCCGTACTACAAAATATTATACTTTATATCTCCAGTGTTCCGTACTACAAAATATTATACTTTATATCTCCAGTGTTCCGTACTACAAAATATTATACTTTATATCTCCAGTGTTCCGTACTACAAAATATTATACTTTATATCTCCAGTGTTCCGTATTACAAAATATTATACTTTATATCTCCAGTGTTCCGTATTACAAAATATTATACTTTATATCTCCAGTGTTCCGTATTACAAAATATTATACTTTATATCTCCAGTGTTCCGTATTACAAAATATTATACTTTATATCTCCAGTGTTCCGTATTACAAAATATTATTCTTTATATCTCCAGTGTTCCGTATTACAAAATATTATACTTTATATAGTGTTCTGTACTACAAAATATTATACTTTATATCTCCAGTGTTCCGTACTACAAAATATTATACTTTATATCTGTAGTGTTCCGTACTACAAAATATTATACTTTATATCTGTAGTGTTCTGTACTACAAAATATTATACTTTATATCTGTAGTGTTCTGTACTACAAAATATTATACTTTATATCTCCAGTGTTCCGTACTACAAAATATTATACTTTATATCTCCAGTGTTCCGTACTACAAAATATTATACTTTATATCTGTAGTCTTCTGTATTACAAAATATTATACTTTATATCTCCAGTGTTCCGTATTACAAAATATTATACTTTATATCTCCAGTGTTCCGTACTACAAAATATTATACTTTATATCTCCAGTGTTCCGTACTACAAAATATTATACTTTATATCTCCAGTGTTCCGTATTACAAAATATTATACTTTATATCTCCAGTGTTCTGTACTACAAAATATTATACTTTATATCTGTAGTGTTCCTGTACTACAAAATATTATACTTTATATCTCCAGTGTTCCGTACTACAAAATATTATACTTTATATCTCCAGTGTTCCGTATTACAAAATATTATACTTTATATCTCCAGTGTTCCGTATTACAAAATATTATACTTTATATCTCCAGTGTTCCGTACTACAAAATATTATACTTTATATCTCCAGTGTTCCGTACTACAAAATATTATACTTTATATCTCCAGTGTTCCGTACTACAAAATATTATACTTTATATCTCCAGTGTTCCGTACTACAAAATATTATACTTTATATCTCCAGTGTTCCGTATTACAAAATATTATACTTTATATCTCCAGTGTTCCGTATTACAAAATATTATACTTTATATCTCCAGTGTTCCGTACTACAAAATATTATACTTTATATCTCCAGTGTTCCGTACTACAAAATATTATACTTTATATCTCCAGTGTTCCGTATTACAAAATATTATACTTTATATCTCCAGTGTTCCGTACTACAAAATATTATACTTTATATCTCCAGTGTTCCGTACTACAAAATATTATACTTTATATCTCCAGTGTTCCGTACTACAAAATATTATACTTTATATCTCCAGTGTTCCGTACTACAAAATATTATACTTTATATCTCCAGTGTTCCGTACTACAAAATATTATACTTTATATCTCCAGTGTTCTGTACTACAAAATATTATACTTTATATCTCCAGTGTTCCGTACTACAAAATATTATACTTTATATCTCCAGTGTTCCGTACTACAAAATATTATACTTTATATCTCCAGTGTTCCGTACTACAAAATATTATATTTTATATCTCCAGTGTTCCGTACTACAAAATATTATACTTTATTTCTCCAGTGTTCCGTATTACAAAATATTATACTTTATATCTCCAGTGTTCCGTATTACAAAATATTATACTTTATATCTCCAGTGTTCCGTATTACAAAATATTATACTTTATATCTCCAGTGTTCCGTATTACAAAATATTATACTTTATATCTCCAGTGTTCCGTATTACAAAATATTATTCTTTATATCTCCAGTGTTCCGTATTACAAAATATTATACTTTATATCTCCAGTGTTCTGTACTACAAAATATTATACTTTATATCTCCAGTGTTCCGTACTACAAAATATTATACTTTATATCTGTAGTGTTCCGTACTACAAAATATTATACTTTATATCTGTAGTCTTCTGTACTACAAAATATTATACTTTATATCTCCAGTGTTCCGTACTACAAAATATTATACTTTATATCTCCAGTGTTCCGTACTACAAAATATTATACTTTATATCTCCAGTGTTCCGTATTACAAAATATTATACTTTATATCTGTAGTGTTCCGTACTACAAAATATTATACTTTATATCTGTAGTGTTCTCTGTATTACAAAATATTATACTTTATATCTCCAGTGTTCCGTATTTCAAAATATTATACTTTATATCTCCAGTGTTCCGTACTACAAAATATTATACTTTATATCTCCAGTGTTCCGTACTACAAAATATTATACTTTATATCTCCAGTGTTCCGTATTACAAAATATTATTCTTTATATCTGTAGTGTTCTGTACTACAAAATATTATACTTTATATCTGTAGTGTACTGTACTACAAAATATTATACTTTATATCTCCAGTGTTCCGTACTACAAAATATTATACTTTATATCTCCAGTGTTCCGTATTACAAAATATTATACTTTATATCTCCAGTGTTCCGTATTACAAAATATTATACTTTATATCTCCAGTGTTCCGTACTACAAAATATTATACTTTATATCTCCAGTGTTCCGTACTACAAAATATTATACTTTATATCTCCAGTGTTCCGTATTACAAAATATTATACTTTATATCTCCAGTGTTCCGTATTACAAAATATTATACTTCATATCTCCAGTGTTCCGTACTACAAAATATTATACTTTATATCTCCAGTGTTCCGTACTACAAAATATTATACTTTATATCTCCAGTGTTCCGTACTACAAAATATTATACTTTATATCTCCAGTGTTCCGTATTACAAAATATTATACTTTATATCTCCAGTGTTCCGTATTACAAAATATTATACTTTATATCTCCAGTGTTCCGTATTACAAAATATTATACTTTATATCTCCAGTGTTCCGTATTACAAAATATTATACTTTATATCTCCAGTGTTCCGTATTACAAAATATTATACTTTATATCTCCAGTGTTCCGTATTACAAAATATTATACTTTATATCTCCAGTGTTCCGTATTACAAAATATTATACTTTATATCTCCAGTGTTCCGTATTACAAAATATTATACTTTATATCTCCAGTGTTCCGTATTACAAAATATTATACTTTATATCTCCAGTGTTCCGTATTACAAAATATTATATTTTATATCTCCAGTGTTTCGTATTACAAAATATTATTCTTTATATCTCCAGTGTTCCGTATTACAAAATATTATACTTTATATCTCCAGTGTTCCGTATTACAAAATATTATACTTTATATCTCCAGTGTTCCGTATTACAAAATATTATACTTTATATCTCCAGTGTTCCGTATTACAAAATATTATACTTTATATCTCCAGTGTTCCGTATTACAAAATATTATACTTTATATCTCCAGTGTTCCGTATTACAAAATATTATACTTTATATCTCCAGTGTTCCGTATTACAAAATATTATACTTTATATCTCCAGTGTTCCGTATTACAAAATATTATACTTTATATCTCCAGTGTTCCGTATTACAAAATATTATACTTTATATCTCCAGTGTTCCGTATTACAAAATATTATTCTTTATATCTCCAGTGTTCCGTATTACAAAATATTATACTTTATATCTCCAGTGTTCCGTATTACAAAATATTATACTTTATATCTCCAGTGTTCCGTATTACAAAATATTATACTTTATATCTCCAGTGTTCCGTACTACAAAATATTATACTTTATATCTGTAGTGTTCTGTACTACAAAATATTATACTTTATATCTCCAGTGTTCTGTACTACAAAATATTATACTTTATATCTCCAGTGTTCCGTACTACAAAATATTATA
Source organism: Tachypleus tridentatus (assembly GCF_004210375.1). NCBI lineage: Eukaryota > Metazoa > Arthropoda > Merostomata > Xiphosura > Limulidae > Tachypleus > Tachypleus tridentatus. The sequence goes on from NC_134828.1 coordinate 106,693,091, forward strand.
CTTTATATCTCCAGTGTTCCGTACTACAAAATATTATACTTTATATCTGTAGTGTTCTGTACTACACAAAATATTATACTTTATATCTGTAGTGTTCTGTACTACAAAATATTATACTTTATATCTCCAGTGTTCTGTACTACAAAATATTATACTTTATATCTCCAGTGTTCCGTACTACAAAATATTATACTTTATATCTGTAGTGTTCCGTACTACAAAATATTATACTTTATATCTGTAGTGTTCTGTACTACAAAATATTATACTTTATATCTCCAGTGTTCCGTACTACAAAATATTATACTTTATATCTCCAGTGTTCCGTACTACAAAATATTATACTTTATATCTCCAGTGTTCCGTACTACAAAATATTATACTTTATATCTCCAGTGTTCTGTATTACAAAATATTATACTTTATATCTCCAGTGTTCCGTATTACAAAATATTATACTTTATATCTCCAGTGTTCTGTATTACAAAATATTATACTTTATATCTCCAGTGTTCCGTATTACAAAATATTATACTTTATATCTCCAGTGTTCCGTATTACAAAATATTATACTTTATATCTCCAGTGTTCCGTATTACAAAATATTATTCTTTATATCTCCAGTGTTCCGTATTACAAAATATTATACTTTATATCTCCAGTGTTCTGTACTACAAAATATTATACTTTATATCTCCAGTGTTCCGTACTACAAAATATTATACTTTATATCTGTAGTGTTCCGTACTACAAAATATTATACTTTATATCTGTAGTGTTCTGTACTACAAAATATTATACTTTATATCTCCAGTGTTCCGTACTACAAAATATTATACTTTATATCTGTGTTCCGTACTACAAAATATTATACTTTATATCTGTAGTGTTCTGTATTACAAAATATTATACTTTATATCTCCAGTGTTCCGTATTACAAAATATTATACTTTATATCTCCAGTGTTCCGTACTACAAAATATTATACTTTATATCTCCAGTGTTCCGTACTACAAAATATTATACTTTATATCTCCAGTGTTCCGTATTACAAAATATTATTCTTTATATCTGTAGTGTTCTGTACTACAAAATATTATACTTTATATCTCCAGTGTTCTGTACTACAAAATATTATACTTTATATCTCCAGTGTTCCGTACTACAAAATATTATACTTTATATCTCCAGTGTTCCGTATTACAAAATATTATACTTTATTTCTCCAGTGTTCCGTATTACAAAATATTATACTTTATATCTCCAGTGTTCCGTACTACAAAATATTATACTTTATATCTCCAGTGTTCCGTACTACAAAATATTATACTTTATATCTCCAGTGTTCCGTACTACAAAATATTATACTTCATATCTCCAGTGTTCCGTATTACAAAATATTTTACTTCATATCTCTAGTGTTCCGTACTACAAAATATTATACTTTATATCTCCAGTGTTCCGTACTACAAAATATTATACTTTATATCTCCAGTGTTCCGTATTACAAAATATTATACTTTATATCTCCAGTGTTCCGTACTACAAAATATTATACTTTATATCTCCAGTGTTCCGTACTACAAAATATTATACTTTATATCTCCAGTGTTCCGTATTACAAAATATTATACTTTATATCTGTAGTCTTCTGTACTACAAAATATTATACTTCATATCTCCAGTGTTCCGTACTACAAAATATTATACTTTATATCTCCAGTGTTCCGTACTACAAAATATTATACTTTATATCTCCAGTGTTCCGTATTACAAAATATTATACTTTATATCTCCAGTGTTCCGTATTACAAAATATTATACTTTATATCTCCAGTGTTCCGTACTACAAAATATTATACTTTATATCTCCAGTGTTCCGTATTACAAAATATTATACTTTATATCTCCAGTGTTCCGTATTACAAAATATTATACTTTATATCTCCAGTGTTCCGTACTACAAAATATTATACTTTATATCTCCAGTGTTCCGTACTACAAAATATTATACTTTATATCTCCAGTGTTCCGTACTACAAAATATTATACTTTATATCTCCAGTGTTCCGTACTACAAAATATTATACTTTATATCTCCAGTGTTCCGTACTACAAAATATTATACTTTATATCTCCAGTGTTCCGTATTACAAAATATTATACTTTATATCTCCAGTGTTCCGTACTACAAAATATTATACTTTATATCTCCAGTGTTCCGTACTACAAAATATTATACTTTATATCTCCAGTGTTCCGTACTACAAAATATTATACTTTATATCTCCAGTGTTCCGTATTACAAAATATTATACTTTATATCTCCAGTGTTCCGTACTACAAAATATTATACTTTATATCTCCAGTGTTCCGTACTACAAAATATTATACTTTATATCTCCAGTGTTCCGTACTACAAAATATTATACTTTATATCTCCAGTGTTCCGTACTACAAAATATTATACTTTATATCTCCAGTGTTCCGTACTACAAAATATTATACTTTATATCTCCAGTGTTCTGTACTACAAAATATTATACTTTATATCTCCAGTGTTCCGTACTACAAAATATTATACTTTATATCTCCAGTGTTCCGTACTACAAAATATTATACTTTATGTCTCCAGTGTTCCGTACTACAAAATATTATATTTTATATCTCCAGTGTTCCGTACTACAAAATATTATACTTTATATCTCCAGTGTTCCGTATTACAAAATATTATACTTTATATCTCCAGTGTTCCGTATTACAAAATATTATACTTTATATCTCCAGTGTTCCGTATTACAAAATATTATACTTTATATCTCCAGTGTTCCGTATTACAAAATATTATACTTTATATCTCCAGTGTTCCGTATTACAAAATATTATTCTTTATATCTCCAGTGTTCCGTATTACAAAATATTATACTTTATATCTGTAGTGTTCTGTACTACAAAATATTATACTTTATATCTCCAGTGTTCCGTACTACAAAATATTATACTTTATATCTCCAGTGTTCCGTACTACAAAATATTATACTTTATATCTCCAGTGTTCTGTACTACAAAATATTATACTTTATATCTGTAGTGTTCTGTACTACAAAATATTATACTTTATATCTCCAGTGTTCCGTACTACAAAATATTATACTTTATATCTCCAGTGTTCCGTATTACAAAATATTATACTTTATATCTGTAGTGTTCCGTACTACAAAATATTATACTTTATATCTGTAGTCTTCTCTATTACAAAATATTATACTTTATATCTCCAGTGTTCCGTATTACAAAATATTATACTTTATATCTCCAGTGTTCCGTACTACAAAATATTATACTTTATATCTCCAGTGTTCCGTACTACAAAATATTATACTTTATATCTCCAGTGTTCCGTATTACAAAATATTATTCTTTATATCTGTAGTGTTCTGTACTACAAAATATTATACTTTATATCTGTAGTGTACTGTACTACAAAATATTATACTTTATATCTCCAGTGTTCCGTACTACAAAATATTATACTTTATATCTCCAGTGTTCCGTATTACAAAATATTATACTTTATATCTCTAGTGTTCCGTATTACAAAATATTATACTTTATATCTCCAGTGTTCCGTACTACAAAATATTATACTTTATATCTCCAGTGTTCCGTACTACAAAATATTATACTTTATATCTCCAGTGTTCCGTATTACAAAATATTATACTTTATATCTCCAGTGTTCCGTATTACAAAATATTATACTTTATATCTCCAGTGTTCCGTACTACAAAATATTATACTTTATATCTCCAGTGTTCCGTATTACAAAATATTATACTTTATATCTCCAGTGTTCCGTATTACAAAATATTATACTTTATATCTCCAGTGTTCCGTATTACAAAATATTATACTTTATATCTCCAGTGTTCCGTATTACAAAATATTATACTTTATATCTCCAGTGTTCCGTATTACAAAATATTATACTTTATATCTCCAGTGTTCCGTATTACAAAATATTATACTTTATATCTCCAGTGTTCCGTATTACAAAATATTATTCTTTATATCTCCAGTGTTCCGTATTACAAAATATTATACTTTATATCTCCAGTGTTCCGTATTACAAAATATTATACTTTATATCTCCAGTGTTCCGTATTACAAAATATTATACTTTATATCTCCAGTGTTCCGTATTACAAAATATTATACTTTATATCTCCAGTGTTCCGTATTACAAAATATTATATTTTATATCTCCAGTGTTTCGTATTACAAAATATTATTCTTTATATCTCCAGTGTTCCGTATTACAAAATATTATACTTTATATCTCCAGTGTTCCGTATTACAAAATATTATACTTTATATCTCCAGTGTTCCGTATTACAAAATATTATACTTTATATCTCCAGTGTTCCGTATTACAAAATATTATACTTTATATCTCCAGTGTTCCGTATTACAAAATATTATACTTTATATCTCCAGTGTTCCGTATTACAAAATATTATACTTTATATCTCCAGTGTTCCGTATTACAAAATATTATACTTTATATCTCCAGTGTTCCGTATTACAAAATATTATACTTTATATCTCCAGTGTTCCGTATTACAAAATATTATACTTTATATCTCCAGTGTTCCGTATTACAAAATATTATTCTTTATATCTCCAGTGTTCCGTATTACAAAATATTATACTTTATATCTCCAGTGTTCCGTATTACAAAATATTATACTTTATATCTCCAGTGTTCCGTATTACAAAATATTATACTTTATATCTCCAGTGTTCCGCACTACAAAATATTATACTTTACATCTGTAGTGTTCTGTACTACAAAATATTATACTTTATATCTGTGGTGTTCTGTACTACAAAATATTATACTTTATATCTCCAGTGTTCCGTACTACAAAATATTATACTTTATATCTGTAGTGTTCCGTACTACAAAATATTATACTTTATATCTGTAGTCTTCCGTACAACAAAATATTATACTTTATATCTGTAGTGTTCTGTACTACAAAATATTATACTTTATATCTCCAGTGTTCTGTACTACAAAATATTATACTTTATATCTCCAGTGTTCCGTACTACAAAATATTATACTTTATATCTGTAGTGTTCCGTACTACAAAATATTATACTTTATATCTGTAGTCTTCTGTACTACAAAATATTATACTTTATATCTGTAGTGTTCTGTACTACAAAATATTATACTTTATATCTCCAGTGTTCCGTACTACAAAATATTATACTTTATATCTCCAGTGTTCCGTACTACAAAATATTATACTTTATATCTGTAGTCTTCTGTATTACAAAATATTATACTTTATATCTCCAGTGTTCCGTATTTCAAAATATTATACTTTATATCTCCAGTCTTCTGTATTACAAAATATTATACTTTATATCTCCAGTGTTCCGTATTACAAAATATTATTCTTTATATCTCCAGTGTTCCGTATTATAAAATATTATACTTTATATCTCCAGTGTTCCGTATTACAAAATATTATTCTTTATATCTCCAGTGTTCCGTATTACAAAATATTATACTTTATATCTGTAGTGTTCTGTACTACAAAATATTATACTTTATATCTCCAGTGTTCCGTACTACAAAATATTATACTTTATATCTGTAGTGTTCCGTACTACAAAATATTATACTTTATATCTGTAGTCTTCTGTACTACAAAATATTATACTTTATATCTCCAGTGTTCCGTACTACAAAATATTATACTTTATATCTGTAGTGTTCCGTACTACAAAATATTATACTTTATATCTGTAGTCTTCTGTATTACAAAATATTATACTTTATATCTCCAGTGTTCCGTATTTCAAAATATTATACTTTATATCTCCAGTGTTCCGTACTACAAAATATTATACTTTATATCTCCAGTGTTCCGTACTACAAAATATTATACTTTATATCTCCAGTGTTCCGTATTACAAAATATTATTCTTTATATCTGTAGTGTTCTGTACTACAAAATATTATACTTTATATCTGTAGTGTTCTGTACTACAAAATATTATACTTTATATCTCCAGTGTTCCGTACTACAAAATATTATACTTTATATCTCCAGTGTTCCGTATTACAAAATATTATACTTTATTTCTCCAGTGTTCCGTATTACAAAATATTATACTTCATATCTCCAGTGTTCCGTACTACAAAATATTATACTTTATATCTCCAGTGTTCCGTACTACAAAATATTATACTTTATATCTCCAGTGTTCCGTACTACAAAATATTATACTTTATATCTCCAGTGTTCCGTATTACAAAATATTATACTTTATATCTCCAGTGTTCCGTACTACAAAATATTATACTTTATATCTCCAGTGTTCCGTACTACAAAATATTATACTTTATATCTCCAGTGTTCCGTATTACAAAATATTATACTTTATATCTCCAGTGTTCCGTACTACAAAATATTATACTTTATATCTCCAGTGTTCCGTATTACAAAATATTATACTTTATATCTCCAGTGTTCCGTATTACAAAATATTATACTTTATATCTCCAGTGTTCTGTACTACAAAATATTATACTTTATATCTCCAGTGTTCCGTATTACAAAATATTATACTTTATATCTCCAGTGTTCCGTACTACAAAATATTATACTTTATATCTCCAGTGTTCCGTATTACAAAATATTATACTTTATATCTCCAGTGTTCCGTATTACAAAATATTATACTTTATATCTCCAGTGTTCCGTACTACAAAATATTATACTTTATATCTCCAGTGTTCCGTATTACAAAATATTATACTTTATATCTCCAGTGTTCCGTACTACAAAATATTATACTTTATATCTCCAGTGTTCCGTACTACAAAATATTATACTTTATATCTCCAGTGTTCCGTACTACAAAATATTATACTTTATATCTCCAGTGTTCCGTACTACAAAATATTATACTTTATATCTCCAGTGTTCCGTACTACAAAATATTATACTTTATATCTCCAGTGTTCCGTACTACAAAATATTATACTTTATATCTCCAGTGTTCCGTACTACAAAATATTATACTTTATATCTCCAGTGTTCCGTACTACAAAATATTATACTTTATATCTCCAGTGTTCCGTACTACAAAATATTATACTTTATATCTCCAGTGTTCCGTACTACAAAATATTATACTTTATATCTCCAGTGTTCCGTATTACAAAATATTATACTTTATATCTCCAGTGTTCCGTATTACAAAATATTATACTTTATATCTCCAGTGTTCCGTATTACAAAATATTATACTTTATATCTCCAGTGTTCCGTACTACAAAATATTATACTTTATATCTCCAGTGTTCCGTACTACAAAATATTATACTTTATATCTCCAGTGTTCCGTACTACAAAATATTATACTTTATATCTCCAGTGTTCCGTACTACAAAATATTATACTTTATATCTCCAGTGTTCCGTACTACAAAATATTATACTTTATATCTCCAGTGTTCCGTACTACAAAATATTATACTTTATATCTCCAGTGTTCCGTATTACAAAATATTATACTTTATATCTCCAGTGTTCCGTATTACAAAATATTATACTTTATATCTCCAGTGTTCCGTATTACAAAATATTATACTTTATATCTCCAGTGTTCCGTATTACAAAATATTATACTTTATATCTCCAGTGTTCCGTATTACAAAATATTATACTTTATATCTCCAGTGTTCCGTATTACAAAATATTATACTTTATATCTCCAGTGTTCCGTATTACAAAATATTATACTTTATATCTCCAGTGTTCCGTATTACAAAATATTATACTTTATATCTCCAGTGTTCCGTATTACAAAATATTATACTTTATATCTCCAGTGTTCCGTATTACAAAATATTATACTTTATATCTCCAGTGTTCCGTACTACAAAATATTATACTTTATATCTCCAGTGTTCCGTACTACAAAATATTATACTTTATATCTCCAGTGTTCCGTACTACAAAATATTATACTTTATATCTGTAGTGTTCTGTACTACAAAATATTATACTTTATATCTCCAGTGTTCCGTACTACAAAATATTATACTTTATATCTCCAGTGTTCCGTACTACAAAATATTATACTTTATATCTCCAGTGTTCCGTATTACAAAATATTATACTTTATATCTGTAGTGTTCCGTACTACAAAATATTATACTTTATATCTGTAGTGTTCTGTATTACAAAATATTATACTTTATATCTCCAGTGTTCCGTATTACAAAATATTATACTTTATATCTCCAGTGTTCCGTACTACAAAATATTATACTTTATATCTCCAGTGTTCCGTACTACAAAATATTATACTTTATATCTCCAGTGTTCCGTATTACAAAATATTATACTTTATATCTCCAGTGTTCTGTACTACAAAATATTATACTTTATATCTCCAGTGTTCTGTACTACAAAATATTATACTTTATATCTCCAGTGTTCCGTACTACAAAATATTATACTTTATATCTCCAGTGTTCCGTATTACAAAATATTATACTTTATATCTCCAGTGTTCCGTATTACAAAATATTATACTTTATATCTCCAGTGTTCCGTACTACAAAATATTATACTTTATATCTCCAGTGTTCCGTACTACAAAATATTATACTTTATATCTCCAGTGTTCCGTATTACAAAATATTATACTTTATATCTCCAGTGTTCCGTATTACAAAATATTATACTTTATATCTCCAGTGTTCCGTATTACAAAATATTATACTTTATATCTCCAGTGTTCCGTATTACAAAATATTATACTTTATATCTCCAGTGTTCCGTATTACAAAATATTATACTTTATATCTCCAGTGTTCCGTATTACAAAATATTATACTTTATATCTCCAGTGTTCCGTATTACAAAATATTATACTTTATATCTCCAGTGTTCCGTATTACAAAATATTATACTTTATATCTCCAGTGTTCCGTATTACAAAATATTATACTTTATATCTCCAGTGTTCCGTATTACAAAATATTATACTTTATATCTCCAGTGTTCCGTATTACAAAATATTATACTTTATATCTCCAGTGTTCCGTATTACAAAATATTATACTTTATATCTCCAGTGTTCCGTATTACAAAATATTATACTTTATATCTCCAGTGTTCCGTATTACAAAATATTATACTTTATATCTCCAGTGTTCCGTATTACAAAATATTATACTTTATATCTCCAGTGTTCCGTATTACAAAATATTATACTTTATATCTCCAGTGTTCCGTATTACAAAATATTATACTTTATATCTCCAGTGTTCCGTACTACAAAATATTATACTTTATATCTGTAGTGTTCTGTACTACAAAATATTATACTTTATATCTGTAGTGTTCTGTACTACAAAATATTATACTTTATATCTCCAGTGTTCCGTACTACAAAATATTATACTTTATATCTGTAGTGTTCCGTACTACAAAATATTATACTTTATATCTGTAGTCTTCTGTACTACAAAATATTATACTTTATATCTGTAGTGTTCTGTACTACAAAATATTATACTTTATATCTCCAGTGTTCTGTACTACAAAATATTATACTTTATATCTCCAGTGTTCCGTACTACAAAATATTATACTTTATATCTGTAGTGTTCCGTACTACAAAATATTATACTTTATATCTGTAGTGTTCTGTACTACAAAATATTATACTTTATATCTGTAGTGTTCTGTACTACAAAATATTATACTTTATATCTCCAGTGTTCCGTACTACAAAATATTATACTTTATATCTATAGTGTTCCGTACTACAAAATATTATACTTTATATCTGTAGTGTTCTGTATTACAAAATATTATACTTTATATCTCCAGTGTTCCGTATTACAAAATATTATACTTTATATCTCCAGTGTTCTGTATTACAAAATATTATACTTTATATCTCCAGTGTTCCGTATTACAAAATATTATACTTTATATCTCCAGTGTTCCGTATTACAAAATATTATACTTTATATCTCCAGTGTTCCGTATTACAAAATATTATACTTTATATCTCCAGTGTTCCGTATTACAAAATATTATTCTTTATATCTCCAGTGTTCCGTATTACAAAATATTATACTTTTATATCTGTAGTGTTCTGTACTACAAAATATTATACTTTATATCTCCAGTGTTCCGTACTACAAAATATTATACTTTATATCTGTAGTGTTCCGTACTACAAAATATTATACTTTATATCTGTAGTGTTCTGTACTACAAAATATTATACTTTATATCTCCAGTGTTCCGTACTACAAAATATTATACTTTATATCTGTAGTGTTCCGTACTACAAAATATTATACTTTATATCTGTAGTGTTCTGTATTACAAAATATTATACTTTATATCTCCAGTGTTCCGTATTTCAAAATATTATACTTTATATCTCCAGTGTTCCGTACTACAAAATATTATACTTTATATCTCCAGTGTTCCGTACTACAAAATATTATACTTTATATCTCCAGTGTTCCGTATTACAAAATATTATTCTTTATATCTGTAGTGTTCTGTACTACAAAATATTATACTTTATATCTGTAGTGTACTGTACTACAAAATATTATACTTTATATCTCCAGTGTTCCGTACTACAAAATATTATACTTTATATCTCCAGTGTTCCGTATTACAAAATATTATACTTTATTTCTCCAGTGTTCCGTATTACAAAATATTATACTTCATATCTCCAGTGTTCCGTACTACAAAATATTATACTTTATATCTCCAGTGTTCCGTACTACAAAATATTATACTTTATATCTCCAGTGTTCCGTACTACAAAATATTATACTTTATATCTCCAGTGTTCCGTATTACAAAATATTATACTTTATATCTCTAGTGTTCCGTACTACAAAATATTATACTTTATATCTCCAGTGTTCCGTACTACAAAATATTATACTTTATATCTCCAGTGTTCCGTATTACAAAATATTATACTTTATATCTCCAGTGTTCCGTACTACAAAATATTATACTTTATATCTCAAGTGTTCCGTACTACAAAATATTATACTTTATATCTCCAGTGTTCCGTATTACAAAATATTATACTTTATATCTGTAGTCTTCTGTACTACAAAATATTATACTTCATATCTCCAGTGTTCCGTATTACAAAATATTTTACTTCATATCTCTAGTGTTCCGTACTACAAAATATTATACTTTATATCTCCAGTGTTCCGTACTACAAAATATTATACTTTATATCTCCAGTGTTCCGTATTACAAAATATTATACTTTATATCTCCAGTGTTCCGTACTACAAAATATTATACTTTATATCTCCAGTGTTCCGTATTACAAAATATTATACTTTATATCTCCAGTGTTCCGTACTACAAAATATTATACTTTATATCTCCAGTGTTCCGTACTACAAAATATTATACTTTATATCTCCAGTGTTCCGTACTACAAAATATTATACTTTATATCTCCAGTGTTCCGTACTACAAAATATTATACTTTATATCTCCAGTGTTCTGTACTACAAAATATTATACTTTATATCTCCAGTGTTCCGTACTACAAAATATTATACTTTATATCTCCAGTGTTCCGTACTACAAAATATTATACTTTATATCTCCAGTGTTCCGTACTACAAAATATTATACTTTATATCTCCAGTGTTCCGTACTACAAAATATTATACTTTATATCTCCAGTGTTCCGTATTACAAAATATTATACTTTATATCTCCAGTGTTCCGTATTACAAAATATTATACTTTATATCTCCAGTGTTCCGTATTACAAAATATTATACTTTATATCTCCAGTGTTCCGTACTACAAAATATTATACTTTATATCTCCAGTGTTCCGTACTACAAAATATTATACTTTATATCTCCAGTGTTCCGTACTACAAAATATTATACTTTATATCTCCAGTGTTCCGTACTACAAAATATTATACTTTATATCTCCAGTGTTCCGTACTACAAAATATTATACTTTATATCTCCAGTGTTCTGTACTACAAAATATTATACTTTATATCTCCAGTGTTCCGTACTACAAAATATTATACTTTATATCTCCAGTGTTCCGTACCACAAAATATTATACTTTATGTCTCCAGTGTTCCGTACTACAAAATATTATATTTTATATCTCCAGTGTTCCGTACTACAAAATATTATACTTTATTTCTCCAGTGTTCCGTATTACAAAATATTATACTTTATATCTCCAGTGTTCCGTATTACAAAATATTATACTTTATATCTCCAGTGTTCCGTATTACAAAATATTATACTTTATATCTCCAGTGTTCCGTATTACAAAATATTATACTTTATATCTCCAGTGTTCCGTATTACAAAATATTATTCTTTATATCTCCAGTGTTCCGTATTACAAAATATTATACTTTATATCTGTAGTGTTCTGTACTACAAAATATTATACTTTATATCTCCAGTGTTCCGTACTACAAAATATTATACTTTATATCTGTAGTGTTCCGTACTACAAAATATTATACTTTATATCTGTAGTCTTCTGTACTACAAAATATTATACTTTATATCTGTAGTGTTCTGTACTACAAAATATTATACTTTATATCTCCAGTGTTCCGTACTACAAAATATTATACTTTATATCTCCAGTGTTCCGTATTACAAAATATTATACTTTATATCTGTAGTGTTCCGTACTACAAAATATTATACTTTATATCTGTAGTCTTCTCTATTACAAAATATTATACTTTATATCTCCAGTGTTCCGTATTTCAAAATATTATACTTTATATCTCCAGTGTTCCGTACTACAAAATATTATACTTTATATCTCCAGTGTTCCGTACTACAAAATATTATACTTTATATCTCCAGTGTTCCGTATTACAAAATATTATTCTTTATATCTGTAGTGTTCTGTACTACAAAATATTATACTTTATATCTGTAGTGTACTGTACTACAAAATATTATACTTTATATCTCCAGTGTTCCGTACTACAAAATATTATACTTTATATCTCCAGTGTTCCGTATTACAAAATATTATACTTTATTTCTCTAGTGTTCCGTATTACAAAATATTATACTTCATATCTCCAGTGTTCCGTACTACAAAATATTATACTTTATATCTCCAGTGTTCCGTACTACAAAATATTATACTTTATATCTCCAGTGTTCCGTATTACAAAATATTATACTTTATATCTCCAGTGTTCCGTATTACAAAATATTATACTTTATATCTCCAGTGTTCCGTATTACAAAATATTATATTTTATATCTCCAGTGTTTCGTATTACAAAATATTATTCTTTATATCTCCAGTGTTCCGTATTACAAAATATTATACTTTATATCCCCAGTGTTCCGTATTACAAAATATTATACTTTATATCTCCAGTGTTCCCTATTACAAAATATTATACTTTATATCTCCAGTGTTCCGTATTACAAAATATTATACTTTATATCTCCAGTGTTCCGTATTACAAAATATTATACTTTATATCTCCAGTGTTCCGTATTACAAAATATTATACTTTATATCTCCAGTGTTCCGTATTACAAAATATTATACTTTATATCTCCAGTGTTCCGTATTACAAAATATTATACTTTATATCTCCAGTGTTCCGTATTACAAAATATTATACTTTATATCTCCAGTGTTCCGTATTACAAAATATTATTCTTTATATCTCCAGTGTTCCGTATTACAAAATATTATACTTTATATCTCCAGTGTTCCGTATTACAAAATATTATACTTTATATCTCCAGTGTTCCGTATTACAAAATATTATACTTTATATCTCCAGTGTTCCGTACTACAAAATATTATACTTTATATCTGTAGTGTTCCGTACTACAAAATATTATACTTTATATCTCCAGTGTTCTGTACTACAAAATATTATACTTTATATCTCCAGTGTTCCGTACTACAAAATATTATACTTTATATCTGTAGTGTTCCGTACTACAAAATATTATACTTTATATCTGTAGTCTTCTGTACTACAAAATATTATACTTTATATCTGTAGTGTTCTGTACTACAAAATATTATACTTTATATCTCCAGTGTTCTGTACTACAAAATATTATACTTTATATCTCCAGTGTTCCGTACTACAAAATATTATACTTTATATCTGTAGTGTTCCGTACTACAAAATATTATACTTTATATCTGTAGTCTTCTGTACTACAAAATATTATACTTTATATCTGTAGTGTTCTGTACTACAAAATATTATACTTTATATCTCCAGTGTTCCGTACTACAAAATATTATACTTTATATCTATAGTGTTCCGTACTACAAAATATTATACTTTATATCTGTAGTCTTCTGTATTACAAAATATTATACTTTATATCTCCAGTGTTCCGTATTTCAAAATATTATACTTTATATCTGTAGTCTTCTGTATTACAAAATATTATACTTTATATCTCCAGTGTTCCGTATTACAAAATATTATTCTTTATATCTCCAGTGTTCCGTATTATAAAATATTATACTTTATATCTCCAGTGTTCCGTATTACAAAATATTATACTTTATATCTCCAGTGTTCCGTATTACAAAATATTATACTTTATATCTGTAGTGTTCTGTACTACAAAATATTATACTTTATATCTCCAGTGTTCCGTACTACAAAATATTATACTTTATATCTGTAGTGTTCCGTACTACAAAATATTATACTTTATATCTGTAGTGTTCTGTACTACAAAATATTATACTTTATATCTGTAGTGTTCTGTACTACAAAATATTATACTTTATATCTCCAGTGTTCCGTACTACAAAATATTATACTTTATATCTGTAGTGTTCCGTACTACAAAATATTATACTTTATATCTGTAGTCTTCTGTATTACAAAATATTATACTTTATATCTCCAGTGTTCCGTATTTCAAAATATTATACTTTATATCTCCAGTGTTCCGTACTACAAAATATTATACTTTATATCTCCAGTGTTCCGTACTACAAAATATTATACTTTATATCTCCAGTGTTCCGTATTACAAAATATTATTCTTTATATCTGTAGTGTTCTGTACTACAAAATATTATACTTTATATCTGTAGTGTACTGTACTACAAAATATTATACTTTATATCTCCAGTGTTCCGTACTACAAAATATTATACTTTATATCTCCAGTGTTCCGTATTACAAAATATTATACTTTATTTCTCCAGTGTTCCGTATTACAAAATATTATACTTCATATCTCCAGTGTTCCGTACTACAAAATATTATACTTTATATCTCCAGTGTTCCGTACTACAAAATATTATACTTTATATCTCCAGTGTTCCGTACTACAAAATATTATACTTTATATCTCCAGTGTTCCGTATTACAAAATATTATACTTTATATCTCCAGTGTTCCGTATTACAAAATATTATACTTTATATCTCCAGTGTTCCGTATTACAAAATATTATATTTTATATCTCCAGTGTTCCGTATTACAAAATATTATACTTTATATCTCCAGTGTTCCGTATTACAAAATATTATACTTTATATCTCCAGTGTTCCGTATTACAAAATATTATACTTTATATCTCCAGTGTTCCCTATTACAAAATATTATACTTTATATCTCCAGTGTTCCGTATTACAAAATATTATACTTTATATCTCCAGTGTTCCGTATTACAAAATATTATACTTTATATCTCCAGTGTTCCGTATTACAAAATATTATACTTTATATCTCCAGTGTTCCGTATTACAAAATATTATACTTTATATCTCCAGTGTTCCGTATTACAAAATATTATACTTTATATCTCCAGTGTTCCGTATTACAAAATATTATACTTTATATCTGTAGTCTTCTGTACTACAAAATATTATACTTTATATCTGTAGTGTTCCGTATTACAAAATATTATACTTTATATCTCCAGTGTTCCGTACTACAAAATATTATACTTTATATCTCCAGTGTTCCGTACTACAAAATATTATACTTTATATCTCCAGTGTTCCGTACTACAAAATATTATACTTTATATCTCCAGTGTTCCGTACTACAAAATATTATACTTTATATCTCCAGTGTTCCGTACTACAAAATATTATACTTTATATCTCCAGTGTTCCGTACTACAAAATATTATACTTTATATCTCCAGTGTTCCGTACTACAAAATATTATACTTTATATCTCCAGTGTTCCGTATTACAAAATATTATACTTTATATCTCCAGTGTTCCGTATTACAAAATATTATACTTTATATCTCCAGTGTTCCGTATTACAAAATATTATACTTTATATCTCCAGTGTTCCGTATTACAAAATATTATACTTTATATCTCCAGTGTTCCGTATTACAAAATATTATTCTTTATATCTGTAGTGTTCTGTACTACAAAATATTATACTTTATATCTCCAGTGTTCTGTACTACAAAATATTATACTTTATATCTCCAGTGTTCCGTACTACAAAATATTATACTTTATATCTCCAGTGTTCCGTATTACAAAATATTATACTTTATATCTCCAGTGTTCCGTATTACAAAATATTATACTTTATATCTCCAGTGTTCCGTATTACAAAATATTATACTTTATATCTCCAGTGTTCCGTATTACAAAATATTATACTTTATATCTCCAGTGTTCCGTATTACAAAATATTATATTTTATATCTCCAGTGTTCCGTATTACAAAATATTATTCTTTATATCTCCAGTGTTCCGTATTACAAAATATTATACTTTATATCTCCAGTGTTCCGTATTACAAAATATTATACTTTATATCTCCAGTGTTCCCTATTACAAAATATTATACTTTATATCTCCAGTGTTCCGTATTACAAAATATTATACTTTATATCTCCAGTGTTCCGTACTACAAAATATTATACTTTATATCTCAAGTGTTCCGTACTACAAAATATTATACTTTTATATCTCCAGTGTTCCGTATTACAAAATATTATACTTTATATCTGTAGTGTTCCGTACTACAAAATATTATACTTTATATCTGTAGTGTTCTGTATTACAAAATATTATACTTTATATCTCCAGTGTTCCGTATTTACAAAATATTATACTTTATATCTCCAGTGTTCCGTACTACAAAATATTATACTTTATATCTCCAGTGTTCCGTACTACAAAATATTATACTTTATATCTCCAGTGTTCCGTATTACAAAATATTATTCTTTATATCTGTAGTGTTCTGTACTACAAAATATTATACTTTTATATCTGTAGTGTTCTGTACTACAAAATATTATACTTTATATCTCCAGTGTTCCGTACTACAAAATATTATACTTTATATCTCCAGTGTTCCGTATTACAAAATATTATACTTTATATCTCCAGTGTTCCGTATTACAAAATATTATACTTTATATCTCCAGTGTTCCGTACTACAAAATATTATACTTTATATCTCCAGTGTTCCGTACTACAAAATATTATACTTTATATCTCCAGTGTTCTGTACTACAAAATATTATACTTTATATCTCCAGTGTTCCGTACTACAAAATATTATACTTTATATCTCCAGTGTTCCGTATTACAAAATATTATACTTTATATCTCCAGTGTTCCGTATTACAAAATATTATACTTTATATCTCCAGTGTTCCGTACTACAAAATATTATACTTTATATCTCCAGTGTTCCGTACTACAAAATATTATACTTTATATCTCCAGTGTTCCGTACTACAAAATATTATACTTTATATCTCCAGTGTTCCGTATTACAAAATATTATACTTTATATCTCCAGTGTTCCGTACTACAAAATATTATACTTTATATCTCCAGTGTTCCGTATTACAAAATATTATACTTTATATCTCCAGTGTTCCGTATTACAAAATATTATACTTTATATCTCCAGTGTTCCGTATTACAAAATATTATACTTTATATCTCCAGTGTTCCGTATTACAAAATATTATACTTTATATCTCCAGTGTTCCGTATTACAAAATATTATACTTTATATCTCCAGTGTTCCGTACTACAAAATATTATACTTTATATCTCCAGTGTTCCGTACTACAAAATATTATACTTTATATCTGTAGTGTTCTGTACTACAAAATATTATACTTTATATCTGTAGTGTTCTGTACTACAAAATATTATACTTTATATCTCCAGTGTTCCGTACTACAAAATATTATACTTTATATCTCCAGTGTTCCGTATTACAAAATATTATACTTTATATCTGTAGTGTTCCGTACTACAAAATATTATACTTTATATCTGTAGTGTTCTGTATTACAAAATATTATACTTTATATCTCCAGTGTTCCGTATTTCAAAATATTATACTTTATATCTCCAGTGTTCCGTACTACAAAATATTATACTTTATATCTCCAGTGTTCCGTACTACAAAATATTATACTTTATATCTCCAGTGTTCCGTATTACAAAATATTATTCTTTATATCTGTAGTGTTCTGTACTACAAAATATTATACTTTATATCTGTAGTGTTCTGTACTACAAAATATTATACTTTATATCTCCAGTGTTCCGTACTACAAAATATTATACTTTATATCTCCAGTGTTCCGTATTACAAAATATTATACTTTATTTCTCCAGTGTTCCGTATTACAAAATATTATACTTCATATCTCCAGTGTTCCGTACTACAAAATATTATACTTTATATCTCCAGTGTTCCGTACTACAAAATATTATACTTTATATCTCCAGTGTTCCGTACTACAAAATATTATACTTCATATCTCCAGTGTTCCGTATTACAAAATATTTTACTTCATATCTCTAGTGTTCCGTACTACAAAATATTATACTTTATATCTCCAGTGTTCCGTACTACAAAATATTATACTTTATATCTCCAGTGTTCCGTATTACAAAATATTATACTTTATATCTCAAGTGTTCCGTACTACAAAATATTATACTTTATATCTCCAGTGTTCCGTATTACAAAAAATATTATACTTTATATCTCCAGTGTTCCGTATTACAAAATATTATACTTTATATCTCCAGTGTTCCGTATTACAAAATATTATACTTTATATCTCCAGTGTTCCGTACTACAAAATATTATACTTTATATCTCCAGTGTTCCGTATTACAAAATATTATACTTTATATCTCCAGTGTTCCGTATTACAAAATATTATACTTTATATCTCCAGTGTTCCGCACTACAAAATATTATACTTTACATCTGTAGTGTTCTGTACTACAAAATATTATACTTTATATCTGTGGTGTTCTGTACTACAAAATATTATACTTTATATCTCCAGTGTTCCGTACTACAAAATATTATACTTTATATCTGTAGTGTTCCGTACTACAAAATATTATACTTTATATCTGTAGTCTTCTGTATTACAAAATATTATACTTTATATCTCCAGTGTTCCGTATTTCAAAATATTATACTTTATATCTCCAGTGTTCCGTACTACAAAATATTATACTTTATATCTCCAGTGTTCCGTACTACAAAATATTATACTTTATATCTCCAGTGTTCCGTATTACAAAATATTATTCTTTATATCTGTAGTGTTCTGTACTACAAAATATTATACTTTATATCTGTAGTGTTCTGTACTACAAAATATTATACTTTATATCTCCAGTGTTCCGTACTACAAAATATTATACTTTATATCTCCAGTGTTCCGTATTACAAAATATTATACTTTATTTCTCCAGTGTTCCGTATTACAAAATATTATACTTCATATCTCCAGTGTTCCGTACTACAAAATATTATACTTTATATCTCCAGTGTTCCGTACTACAAAAATATTATACTTTATATCTCCAGTGTTCCGTACTACAAAATATTATACTTCATATCTCCAGTGTTCCGTATTACAAAATATTATACTTTATATCTCCAGTGTTCCGTATTACAAAATATTATACTTTATATCTCCAGTGTTCCGTATTACAAAATATTATATTTTATATCTCCAGTGTTTCGTATTACAAAATATTATTCTTTATATCTCCAGTGTTCCGTATTACAAAATATTATACTTTATATCTCCAGTGTTCCGTATTACAAAATATTATACTTTTATATCTCCAGTGTTCCGTATTACAAAATATTATACTTTATATCTCCAGTGTTCCGTATTACAAAATATTATACTTTATATCTCCAGTGTTCCGTATTACAAAATATTATACTTTATATCTCCAGTGTTCCGTATTACAAAATATTATACTTTATATCTCCAGTGTTCCGTATTACAAAATATTATACTTTATATCTCCAGTGTTCCGTACTACAAAATATTATACTTTATATCTGTAGTGTTCCGTACTACAAAATATTATACTTTATATCTGTAGTCTTCTGTACTACAAAATATTATACTTTATATCTGTAGTGTTCTGTACTACAAAATATTATACTTTATATCTCAAGTGTTCCGTACTACAAAATATTATACTTTATATCTCCAGTGTTCCGTATTACAAAATATTATACTTTATATCTGTAGTGTTCCGTACTACAAAATATTATACTTTATATCTGTAGTATTCTGTATTACAAAATATTATACTTTATATCTCCAGTGTTCCGTATTTCAAAATATTATACTTTATATCTCCAGTGTTCCGTACTACAAAATATTATACTTTATATCTCCAGTGTTCCGTACTACAAAATATTATACTTTATATCTCCAGTGTTCCGTATTACAAAATATTATTCTTTATATCTGTAGTGTTCTGTACTACAAAATATTATACTTTATATCTGTAGTGTACTGTACTACAAAATATTATACTTTATATCTCCAGTGTTCCGTACTACAAAATATTATACTTTATATCTCCAGTGTTCCGTATTACAAAATATTATACTTTATTTCTCTAGTGTTCCGTATTACAAAATATTATACTTCATATCTCCAGTGTTCCGTACTACAAAATATTATACTTTATATCTCCAGTGTTCCGTACTACAAAATATTATACTTTATATCTCCAGTGTTCCGTACTACAAAATATTATACTTCATATCTCCAGTGTTCCGTATTACAAAATATTTTACTTCATATCTCTAGTGTTCCGTACTACAAAATATTATACTTTATATCTCCAGTGTTCCGTACTACAAAATATTATACTTTATATCTCCAGTGTTCCGTATTACAAAATATTATACTTTATATCTCCAGTGTTCCGTACTACAAAATATTATACTTTATATCTCCAGTGTTCCGTATTACAAAATATTATACTTTATATCTCCAGTGTTCCGTATTACAAAATATTATACTTTATATCTCCAGTGTTCCGTATTACAAAATATTATACTTTATATCTCCAGTGTTCCGTACTACAAAATATTATACTTTATATCTCCAGTGTTCTGTACTACAAAATATTATACTTTATATCTGTAGTGTACTGTACTACAAAATATTATACTTTATATCTCCAGTGTTCCGTACTACAAAATATTATACTTTATATCTCAAGTGTTCCGTACTACAAAATATTATACTTTATATCTCCAGTGTTCCGTATCACAAAATATTATACTTTATATCTCCAGTGTTCCGTATTACAAAATATTATACTTTATATCTCCAGTGTTCCGTATTACAAAATATTATACTTTATATCTCCAGTGTTCCGTATTACAAAATATTATACTTTATATCTCCAGTGTTCCGTATTACAAAATATTATACTTTATATCTCCAGTGTTCCGTATTACAAAATATTATACTTTATATCTCCAGTGTTTCGTATTACAAAATATTATTCTTTATATCTGTAGTGTTCTGTACTACAAAATATTATACTTTATATCTGTAGTGTACTGTACTACAAAATATTATACTTTATATCTCCAGTGTTCCGTACTACAAAATATTATACTTTATATCTCCAGTGTTCCGTATTACAAAATATTATACTTTATATCTCCAGTGTTCCGTATTACAAAATATTATACTTTATATCTCCAGTGTTCCGTATTACAAAATATTATACTTTATATCTCCAGTGTTCCGTATTACAAAATATTATACTTTATATCTCCAGTGTTCCGTATTACAAAATATTATATTTTATATCTCCAGTGTTCCGTATTACAAAATATTATACTTTATATCTCCAGTGTTCCGTATTACAAAATATTATACTTTATATCCCCAGTGTTCCGTATTACAAAATATTATACTTTATATCTCCAGTGTTCCCTATTACAAAATATTATACTTTATATCTCCAGTGTTCCGTATTACAAAATATTATACTTTATATCTCCAGTGTTCCGTATTACAAAATATTATATTTTATATCTCCAGTGTTTCGTATTACAAAATATTATTCTTTATATCTCCAGTGTTCCGTATTACAAAATATTATACTTTATATCCCCAGTGTTCCGTATTACAAAATATTATACTTTATATCTCCAGTGTTCCCTATTACAAAATATTATACTTTTATATCTCCAGTGTTCCGTATTACAAAATATTATACTTTATATCTCCAGTGTTCCGTACTACAAAATATTATACTTTATATCTCCAGTGTTCCGTACTACAAAATATTATACTTTATATCTCCAGTGTTCCGTATTACAAAATATTATACTTTATATCTGTAGTGTTCCGTACTACAAAATATTATACTTTATATCTGTAGTATTCTGTATTACAAAATATTATACTTTATATCTCCAGTGTTCCGTATTTCAAAATATTATACTTTATATCTCCAGTGTTCCGTACTACAAAATATTATACTTTATATCTCCAGTGTTCCGTACTACAAAATATTATACTTTATATCTCCAGTGTTCCGTATTACAAAATATTATTCTTTATATCTGTAGTGTTCTGTACTACAAAATATTATACTTTATATCTGTAGTGTACTGTACTACAAAATATTATACTTTATATCTCCAGTGTTCCGTACTACAAAATATTATACTTTATATCTCCAGTGTTCCGTATTACAAAATATTATACTTTATATCTCTAGTGTTCCGTATTACAAAATATTATACTTTATATCTCCAGTGTTCCGTACTACAAAATATTATACTTTATATCTCCAGTGTTCCGTACTACAAAATATTATACTTTATATCTCCAGTGTTCCGTACTACAAAATATTATACTTCATATCTCCAGTGTTCCGTATTACAAAATATTTTACTTCATATCTCTAGTGTTCCGTACTACAAAATATTATACTTTATATCTCCAGTGTTCCCTATTACAAAATATTATACTTTATATCTCCAGTGTTCCGTATTACAAAATATTATACTTTATATCTCCAGTGTTCCGTATTACAAAATATTATACTTTATATCTCCAGTGTTCCGTATTACAAAATATTATACTTTATATCTCCAGTGTTCCGTATTACAAAATATTATACTTTATATCTCCAGTGTTCCGTATTACAAAATATTATACTTTATATCTCCAGTGTTCCGTATTACAAAATATTATACTTTATATCTCCAGTGTTCCGTATTACAAAATATTATACTTTATATCTCCAGTGTTCCGTACTACAAAATATTATACTTTATATCTCCAGTGTTCCGTACTACAAAATATTATACTTTATATCTCCAGTGTTCCGTATTACAAAATATTATACTTTATATCTCCAGTGTTCCGTATTACAAAATATTATACTTTATATCTCCAGTGTTCTGTATTACAAAATATTATACTTTATATCTCCAGTGTTCCGTATTACAAAATATTATACTTTATATCCCCAGTGTTCCGTATTACAAAATATTATACTTTATATCTCCAGTGTTCCGTATTACAAAATATTATACTTTATATCTCCAGTGTTCCGTATTACAAAATATTATTCTTTATATCTCCAGTGTTCCGTATTACAAAATATTATACTTTATATCTCCAGTGTTCCGTATTACAAAATATTATACTTTATATCTCCAGTGTTCCGTATTACAAAATATTATACTTTATATCTCCAGTGTTCCGTATTACAAAATATTATACTTTATATCTCCAGTGTTCCGTATTACAAAATATTATACTTTATATCTCCAGTGTTCCGTATTACAAAATATTATACTTTATATCTCCAGTGTTCCGTATTACAAAATATTATACTTTATATCTGTAGTGTTCTGTACTACAAAATATTATACTTTATATCTCCAGTGTTCCGTACTACAAAATATTATACTTTTATATCTGTAGTGTTCCGTACTACAAAATATTATACTTTATATCTGTAGTCTTCTGTACTACAAAATATTATACTTTATATCTGTAGTGTTCTGTACTACAAAATATTATACTTTATATCTCCAGTGTTCCGTACTACAAAATATTATACTTTATATCTGTAGTGTTCCGTACTACAAAATATTATACTTTATATCTGTAGTCTTCTGTATTACAAAATATTATACTTTATATCTCCAGTGTTCCGTATTTCAAAATATTATACTTTATATCTCCAGTGTTCCGTACTACAAAATATTATACTTTATATCTCCAGTGTTCCGTACTACAAAATATTATACTTTATATCTCCAGTGTTCCGTATTACAAAATATTATTCTTTATATCTGTAGTGTTCCGTATTACAAAATATTATACTTTATATCTGTAGTGTACTGTACTACAAAATATTATACTTTATATCTCCAGTGTTCCGTACTACAAAATATTATACTTTATATCTCCAGTGTTCCGTATTACAAAATATTATACTTTATTTCTCCAGTGTTCCGTATTACAAAATATTATACTTCATATCTCCAGTGTTCCGTACTACAAAATATTATACTTCATATCTCCAGTGTTCCGTACTACAAAATATTATACTTTATATCTCCAGTGTTCCGTACTACAAAATATTATACTTTATATCTCCAGTGTTCCGTACTACAAAATATTATACTTCATATCTCCAGTGTTCCGTATTACAAAATATTTTACTTCATATCTCTAGTGTTCCGTACTACAAAATATTATACTTTATATCTCCAGTGTTCCGTACTACAAAATATTATACTTTATATCTCCAGTGTTCCGTACTACAAAATATTATACTTTATATCTCAAGTGTTCCGTACTACAAAATATTATACTTTATATCTCCAGTGTTCCGTATTACAAAATATTATACTTTATATCTCCAGTGTTCCGTATTACAAAATATTATACTTTATATCTCCAGTGTTCCGTATTACAAAATATTATACTTTATATCTCCAGTGTTCCGTACTACAAAATATTATACTTTATATCTCCAGTGTTCCGTAGTACAAAATATTATACTTTATATCTCCAGTGTTCCGTATTACAAAATATTATACTTTATATCTCCAGTGTTCCGTACTACAAAATATTATACTTTATATCTCAAGTGTTCCGTACTACAAAATATTATACTTTATATCTCCAGTGTTCCGTATTACAAAATATTATACTTTATATCTCCAGTGTTCCGTATTACAAAATATTATACTTTATATCTCCAGTGTTCCGTATTACAAAATATTATACTTTATATCTCCAGTGTTCCGTATTACAAAATATTATACTTTATATCTCCAGTGTTCCGTATTACAAAATATTATACTTTATATCTCCAGTGTTCCGTATTACAAAATATTATACTTTATATCTCCAGTGTTTCGTATTACAAAATATTATTCTTTATATCTCCAGTGTTCCGTATTACAAAATATTATTCTTTATATCTCCAGTGTTCCGTACTACAAAATATTATACTTTATATCTCCAGTGTTCCGTACTACAAAATATTATACTTTATATTTCCAGTGTTCCGTACTACAAAATATTATACTTTATATCTCCAGTGTTCCGTATTACAAAATATTATACTTTATATCTCCAGTGTTCCGTATTACAAAATATTATACTTTATATCTCCAGTGTTCCGTATTACAAAATATTATACTTTATATCTCCAGTGTTCCGTATTACAAAATATTATACTTTATATCTCCAGTGTTCCGTACTACAAAATATTATACTTTATATCTCCAGTGTTCCGTATTACAATATATTATACTTCATATCTGTAGTATTATGTACTACAAACATATCGTTTTGATAAATTGTTCGAGTTTTTTTAAACTGCTGAGTCTTCCAGTGGAATAACAGTAAGTCTACTGACTTGAAACGTTAAAATTCGGAGCTCGATTCCCTGCGGCAGACACAGTCCAATGTGACTTTAATACGAAGCAAATAAACTTGCTGGTGATAAGTTTTACGCAAGTTACAGCTTTTACAGTAAGGAAAAGTATTTTATTTTAAAATGTGCGACATTCTATTCGCAAGTGTGATCATTTTCAAATTTTGTTTGCTTGTTGTTAAAAACAAAACGACAAAGAAAACATGCATGAGAAAGTAACATACTTAATTCGATACTTCAGTTACATAAGTATATTCACTATCACAGTTTTTGCACAAACTATTAATGAATTAAAATTAACAGATATGTTTATCAAACAAACAACACAAAATGAATCAGCTCTAATTGTTGGCACTATTCCATATACAGAGAATATTAGTGTTCATATCTTTAACAAATTGTTATTAAATTAGTATGAAAATATAACCCTAACATAATAACTAGACTAATTTTTTTACCCTTGAAATGGAATTTAAACACGTTAACAAAGTTATATAAAGAGTGCACCCAGCCATAAAACACAAAATGCAGTATAGCAATTTTCCAACTTGTTACATCGGTGCAATAGAACATAGTTTGAGCACTAAATTAACATAACACTAAAAACTCTCTTCTTATGTTCATAAATACACGATCAAAAACAACCATAATTTTCTTTTTTACCGCACAGGATGTCGCCATATTGAACCAAGAACATGACAGTAAGAAAACTCAAATAATAACATAAATCATTTCCAAAATCAACGAAGAGTTGTATATTTTTTATCATTATTCCCTCAGATATTTCCTGATTTTACACAAATTTTTTACACAACATTTTCCACATTTAAATTCATCTAGATTTATGTTGCTATTTGTCTGTTTCTTTTTAGCTAATGATAATAAACTGCCAATTCATGTGTAGTGAAATGCACACGTATAAGAAACCGTTGTCGAGTCTGCTTTAAATACGTTGTTCAGTTACTGTTATATTGTTGAATATTGATTTAAATATAATTCCGTTTTTGATGTTGAAGCCTATGTAATGATATGTTGACAAACAACGATTTATAAGCACAATTGAGTTTGTTTGTTTGTTTGTTTTTTGAGAGGGTGAACATACTAAATGTTTCAACACAATACTGCCTTGCCTTCTTCAGGTACGATTTGTAGCTAAGCATAAGTAGAAAGACGAAAGAAACAAGGGTTAATGTAAGTTTTTTCAAGAAAATGACGTCACCTAGTGACAGGATTACAAATAAAGACAAGGTCAAATCTGGTAACTTATGAATGGCGAATATAAACCCTACCCGTTAGCTGCACATCGTACTTTGTTTGTTTGCTTTTGAATTTCGTACAAAGCTACTTTAGCTTTTATCTGTGCTAGCCGTCCATAATTTAGCAGTGTAAGACTAGAGGGAAGGCACCTAGTCATAACCACCCACCGCCAACTCTTGGGCTACTCTTTTACCAACGAATAGTGGGATTGACCCCCACGGCTGAAAGGGCGAGCATGTTTGGCGCGACGGGGATGCGAACCCGCGACCCTCGGATTACGAGTCGCACGCCTTAACACGCTTAGCCATGCCGGACCCACTTGTGTTAACAAGCCAGTGTTCTGTCGAAAAGGAACGTGTTCCCACAAAAATATAACATTTCATTATACCTATAAATCATTTTTTGCCAGCTTATTACCACATTAACATGGTATGTTGCCAGTTTATTACCACATTAACATGGTATGTTGCCAGCTTATTACCACATTAACATGGTATGTTGCCAGCTTATTACCACATTAACATGGCATGTTGCCAGTTTATTACCACATTAACATGGTATGTTGCCAGCTTATTACCACATTAACATGGTATGTTGCCAGCTTATTACCACATTAACATGGTAAGCTTCCTTAGCCAAGTCAAACTTGTGCAGTTGAGAATTATCGCACCAGCGGTCTAGTCATCGTGACTGTTTAAAGAAAAATCTTCCTTACTGGTGTTGCTTTGTTTTGAATTTCGCGCAAAGCTACACGAGGGCTATCTGCGCTAGCCGTCCCTAATTTAGCAATGTAAGACTATAAGAGAAGGCAGCTAGTCATCACCACCCACCGCCAACTCTTGGTCTGCTCTTTTACCAACGAATAGTGGGATTGACCGTCACATAATAAAGTCCCCACGGCTGAAAGGGCGAGCATGTTTGGTGTGACAGGGATTCAAACCCGTGACCCTCGGAATACGAGTCGAGTGCCTTAACCACCTGGTCATGACGGGCCCTTCCTTACTGTAAACAGTTGTAAAAATATCTATATATATATTTTGCTCACAATTTTTAACCAGTTACGTATAAAAACTTACAATAAGAAATATTTATGTACCCGTCTTCTTTCTACCTTTTAGTTTGCACCGTTAAATTTACAAATTTATCATTCTTTCATAGGAATTTACTGGATTTTCCAAGAAATCAGTGGAAGAACATGAGTACAATTAGTACAGTTCTCAGTAAAGAATGCTAGTGTTCTCCAGTTTGCAGTTTCTAACGTGTGCTTGTGTGTTTTTTACAAGTTTTCAGTCCGTAATATCCACAACGGTAATACGTGAATGTTTACATGTCTATAAATATTCAAATTTTGGGTTATATAAAGCTGTAGAGGTCTTAGGATGAATATATTTTTCTTTGTTGTTGTTGTTTGCTACTTGGGGAGGAGGGTTGAGGAGAAAACAATAGATTTTTATATGTTTCGTAAATTAATTCTTGATGACGAGAAACCCACTTGAAATAATATGTATCTCAGAACGGCTGGTATGGGTAATAACACTTTTATTGAAGTGGTTAACCCGAAGATGAGCTAGGAAGGTTAATACCCATACCAACCGTTCTGAGACACGTTTCTTAAATTAATAATGACATATCCCACTTTCTCCATTTATTTCGTTATTATTATTGTTTAAAATTATATTGTTATTTTATTATTCATAAATGTTTACACGTTAATTTATGATTGTTTAACATATTTGTCTGGATATGGATTTAGAACTAACTGAAACCTGCTAAGCTAGCCGAATTTTGTTGCGGCGAACTTTCGGTTCAATACACTTTGATCACTTTAGGTTTTAGTTTTATTGTTCACAAATTTATGATATCATGAACTTCAAACCATTTTGATATATAAAAAATTATTTCATTAATTTCTTAATTCTGATCTTTTTTTTTTTGCTTCTGATCCATAATTTGATCACGAGTTGTTAACAAGTATCCTAGTTTCAAGGTTCTGAGTGACTTTTTCTTACTTCCAGAACACAAACAAAACACTTAATAGTTCCAGCATTGTTTCTGTCTCGAACTAAAGCAGTCTGTTTGTGTTATCTTCAAAGTTTAAGTATATAATTCTTTTTAAGTTTACGTGAACTGTGTTACGTGTTGTTATTGTTTTCAAGTGAGGCTTTGTGTTTCAAGCTTTAAAACAGTGGTTCTTCACGTCTTATATTCATATCCTTTCTTCTGCTAAGAAAGATTAAGAACATTTTAACTTATTTATTTCCATGGCCAGGTGCATGTTCTTGTCTCTAACACCGCTATAGGCAGTATGGATAACTTATTTATTTCCATGGCCAGATACATGTTCTTGTCTCTAACACCACTATAGGCAGTATGGATAATTTATTTATTTCTATGGCCAGATACATGTTCTTGTCTCTAACACTGCTATAGGCAGTATGGTTAACTTATTTATTTCCATGGCCAGATGCGTGTTTTTGTCTCTAACACCGCTATAGGCAGTATGGATAATTTATTTATTTCCATGGCCAGGTGCATGTTCTTGTCTCTAACACCGCTATAGGCAGTATGGAATTTTGTGGAAACTATATTCTCCTTCAGGCATTCAAAGTTTCAAATAAATAAACCTGGTTTATTTTTTATATATAGAAAACAAAAAAGGAGTTAATTTTTCTTTATTTATTTGAAACCTGGTATTGTAAGATTTCTTTATCTATAAGCGTAGCAATTAAAGAGTCACTCTAGGCTTCATAGTGGCGTCCTTAACCAGCTGCTTAGTTTGAAAGAATGGCCTGATCTGGGTATTGAATGGTTGGTATGGATCGCATTCCAATTCTTAATGATGGACATCATTATACTCAAAGGAACAATCAGCGAGTTTGAAATTTTCTTTTAACCCTCCCCTTATCTGTGCTTCTCTACCACTTCATCCCTGACTTGTTTAGAAAAGCATTTGGTCTTCATGGTTGATATGTTGTATCACTGTGTGAGTTGTGGCTTGATCAGATGCAGTTATTCTGAAGTCAAGTTAAACCACATTGATTACATACAGACAGAAACCATTACACTAATTTGTTGATCTCTCAAACCAATATTTTGTCGCAGTAAAGGAGTTGGATACTTATGCAATTAACAATATTCTAATCTTGTTTTTGTAAATTTAACTTAATTACATAATATTATAGTTTGTTTGTTTTTAACCTTTCTCAGTTTCGAATAGATTGTATAAATTCTAAATATAAAACCCTATTTCAAAGTTTCATGACTGAAAGTTCAGATGACAACAAAATGTTGAACTTTGAAGAGGGTGGACACTTTTGCAAGGCACTGTATGCGTCATTTCCAGCACTTGTGAACCATATCCTTAAAGGTTTGAAGTTTCCTGGGGTGAGATTCTCTTATGGACCCCATCTACCCGCTAACCACTCTTTCACACAATTATACGCACAATAATTTTCTTCCGTTTGTTCCACGGTTTTAACTCTGTCATACAATAACCTAACATTACAATGAGTCCAATAAAGTCAGGTCACAGTTGTGATGTGCAGGAATATCACGTTTTCTACCTACTTCAGTGATAAAGAAATTTTGAAATTTTTTCAGTTATTTAATTTCTTGCTGTAATGGCGAAAACACGTGGTCTTGAATATCTTTGAGGTTGCCTTGTTTTAATTCCTTTTATTTTTATTCTTTATTGTAGATAATGTCGATTCTGCTAGAGAAAATATTGTAGTAACCTACAGTATCCAAGTTGAAAGGATTACTGACTTTAACATTCTTTGCTGGCCGAATTGACAGTGTCTACATGTTGCAGCTTACAAGTGGTGTGTAGAACAAGGGTGACGTTGTCCTCTGCTCAAAGAAATTGAGTTCACATGTTGCACTGAAACATTCTTTGTTAGTTCTACCTAGAGTTGTTTTTTTGTTGTTGTTGTTGTTCTGTTTTTAGTAAAGACTTACTCTAATATTAGCATGTTTAGATCGACATAAATCAATCTAGGGAAAAAGAAAGCTGTGGGTCTAAACACAATCTGGTAAAAGTGACTGTATTTATACGTGCACAATCATGTATGTTTTGTAATAATGATCATGTTTATTTTATTAATCACAGAATACTTTTATTATTTAAACGATTGAATCTGCTGTTGTTAGCGAGTCTGGTACATGTATGGAAATCATAAGATGATTCTGTGTTAATATCTTTGTACATCAATACTGTAAGACCATTTATAAAATAGAAACATGAAAAACAAAGGAACCAACATATCTTATATGAGTTGAGTCTAAGTGAGTAAAACGGAGATATTAATACAGATATGCTACACATAATAACAAAAGCAGCATACTTAATATAGAAACCGTCGGATAGGTTTGTCCATTGGTTGGGCAAAAAAGTTAAAAATGAATCTTTAGGTTTACAATAAGTTAAAGAAAAAGCAGGGTATTAATTTATTATGTTTTTATTGACTCTAAAGCTGAATTATTATTATTTACCTGTACGAATAAACTCACGGTAGTTTAACAAACACATGTAATTAATGAAGAATGCACCTTAAGTGAAAATCAAAAGAAAAAACTATTTATTATAAAAAAGCATAAATTCTGTTAATTTCACATAAAAAATTGTTAAAATTGTTTAATCGCTGTCTAGTTTCTTTGAAATTAAGCAAAAAAGCGAGACAATGATCGGCCTGTATTCTGTTCACCAACGGTATTGAAACCGCGTTTTCTGCGTTGTAAATCCGCAGACTATGACATCAAAAGAGCTGCTGTTTAGAATTTACAAAGTTGTTGTTCATTTTCCAGAGATTAATTCCTTGCCTATAATATCAGATCCAAATTGTTGGATGCTTCCTTGATTGGCTGAAGGAACATCACGTGACTGAGTCGACTCTGTTACATAATGTTCTTAGATAACTCTTTGATCTTTTCATAGCAGAAAACCACTCTCGCTCACAGTATTCGCTACCGACAACTATCAGGTGCATCAAATTACACAATTCACTGAAAAATGAAAATTGACCAAAGTTGTACAGAAGCTTTTCCTTCCTCTTAATACTTCATGCTAATGTTCTGCATTAATGTC
This sequence comes from Tachypleus tridentatus, assembly GCF_004210375.1. Classification (NCBI taxonomy): domain Eukaryota; kingdom Metazoa; phylum Arthropoda; class Merostomata; order Xiphosura; family Limulidae; genus Tachypleus; species Tachypleus tridentatus. The sequence goes on from NC_134828.1 coordinate 106,725,784, forward strand.
ACACTTGCAAAATGACGTCACCTGTTTATGATAGCTACAATATTAAATGTTATTGGCCGCATTGATAAGTGAACGTTCTAGGTTTTCACAGCTAGCGTAACCAAATTGGTCAAAGCGATCTGTGATGCCAGCAATAGCAAAATTGTCGGCACCAAAGTAAAGGGGGCGAAATGGTTCTCAATTGTTGCACTTGGTTTGGTTTGTTTTGAATTTCGCGCAAAGCTGCTCAAGGGCTATCTGCGCTAGCCGTCTCTAATTTAGCAGTGTAAGACTAGAGGGAAGGCAGCTAGTCATCACCACCCACCGCCAACTCTTGAGATATTCTTTTACCAACGAATAGTGAAGTTGACTGTCACATTATAACGCCCCCACGGCTGAAAGGGCGAGCATGTTTGGTGCGACGGAGATTCGAACCCGCGACCCTCGGATTACGAGTCGAACACCTACACCCGCCTGACCATGATGGGTCATTGTTGCACTAAAGCAACATTCTTCTCGAGAAACGATTACGAAGCCTTTTTTTTCTCACGAGGCAGGATTAGCTCAGCTACTTTGTCTTTTTAACGAACGTTCTTTACGAAATCAAAGAAGAGGTTGAAAGAATTGCCTCCGCTCATTCCTTTCAAATAATCAAACGTTAATTTGGTAATTAATTAATTTTTTCTTTTTGTTTCTGCTGCAGATATTGACTGCTTCTCAATTCTCTTGCTGTGGCTGACAGTGAAGTTGATGATTTACGTGAAAATCTTCAAACCGAACAGAACATTATCCTGTGACATCGGGACTGGCAAATGTACCGACCTCTACAGCTTATGGAATAGTACCATTAATATCACAAATGAGAGAAACCACACTCTATGACCCTTTGCGTCACTATATAGTAGTGAATCAGACCTGGCCTCAGCCGAATGAGCGATAAGGGTTACTCTTACCTTACTAAACTTGTTAAAATATTTCCTGAAGATTTAAAAAACAGGATGACTTTCACTTTCACCAGATTTTAACCCTATTGAATATGTACGAGATGTCCTCAGGAGACCCTTCGGACTTCGTCACGTAGCTCCAGCCACTGAAAATCCCATGAAAACAGAGAAGTGGCCAAGTATAACACTTTAAGTGTGCAACGTCAGGTTGTCAGACTGCCCTTGGTCACGATTCTTCATACACAATTGTAATAAACTGTAAAGTTACAACTACAGAATATCCACCAAATCTTCATTTACTAGCATAAACTAGCTGATCAATCATTTGCATTTCAAATAGGATGAATGATCATTAGATGAGTGGTTTAATTACAAATTAACTGACGGGGCGATTGATGTTATTTCGAAACAATGGATAAACTTTATCAGATCTTTAATATATTCTTTAATTGTTTTAAGTATTCTTATTACGTACAGTTAAACTTTACTGTGAAATTGGGGGCATGTTTGCTCAGTGTTACAAAAGCTTATATATATACTACACTGCATTTGTATTTGGTTTTAGTCAAAACCTAAATGAAATCGTATATCAGCACGTACTGCTCTGTTGGATTCAGGAGCATTTCAACAAATTTCCACAACCTGCCTATTAGCAGTTTTACAACAATTCGTCAATTTCTATATTAACCATCTGTCAATTTTACAATAAAAGCCCATGATGTTACTATCGATGTGATATAAAATCGTCACGAGAGAATGCAGGCAGTTTTGTTTGTTTGTTTTTGAATTTCGCCCAAAGCTACTCAAGGGCTATCTGCGCTAGTCGTCCCTAATTTGGTAGTGTAAGACTAGAGGGAAGGCAGCTAGTCATCACCACCAACCGCCAACTCTTGGGCTACTCTTTTATCAACGAATAGTGGGATTGACCGTAACTTTATAACGCCCCCACGACTGAAAGGGCGAGCATGTTTGGTGCGACGGGGATTCGAACTCGCGACCCTCAGATTACGAGTCGAACGCCTTAACCCACCTGGCCAATATAGGCAGTTTTGTGAAGAAGCAAAACCTAGCTTTTAATGATACTTCCAAGGAAACAACACACACCAGTATTGCTTTATGACTTCAAAAATATAATGTAACACTTCTGTTTATATACATACATATATATATATATATATATATAATTATTTATTATTTGTTTATTTCGCGAACTAACATTTAGTTTGCGTTATTATATTTGTATCTTGTCAAGTGAATATGTTATATGGATATGTTATAAATACCTTATTTAAAAGCATTCTATAAGTGGTACCTACTCTGCTCATAGCACGACGTTTAAAATACATTTATTAAGGTCATTGCACATAACATTATACACACAGACATTGCAGTATCCTCCTTTAAGGGTATGGATCACGATGTTACAAGATAACATTTTTTTTGTTTTTAAGTTATAACAACAGATTCCGATGAAACCACCACTTATTTGTTAGTCGACATGAAGGAGGGAAAAGAAAGGCGGAGTTTTGTGCTAATATGTCGGCAGATCACGAGCTACCTTTGTTAACCCCCTTCCTCCACTCTCTCAGTGTTGGCCGTGGCCTAATGCCTCACACATCTCTCCCACATGGAGTGATCGGTCATCGTGTGAAGATATAGGACGAACGCTTCTTGAAGATTGGGTGCACAAACGTGCAAAGGTTTACACATGATCCTTTTTAATTAAATGAGCCGTACTGCCCACTTCCATGTCATTAATGATCATTTTGAAACAACGTGCTGAATGAAGTACAAAACAGAATGTGTAATTAGTTTTTATCGAGACATTAATTATAGTTTATTGTTGTATGACCTTTTTTCCTGCTTCATGATGTAATAAGAAATCCTGAAGGTCTTAACAAGAAAATATTTGTTTGTAAACTTCGAGCATAGCTACACGAGGGATATCTGCGCTATCCATACCTATTTTAGCAGTGTAAGACTAGAGGGAAGGCAGCTAGTCATCACCACCTACCGCCAACTCTTAGGCTACTCTTTTACCAACGAAGAGTTGGGATTGACCGTCACGTTATAACACCCCATACGGCTGAAAGGGCGAGCATGTTTGGTGCGACGAGGATTCGAACTCGCGACCTTCAGATTACGGGTCAAGTGCCTTAACCACCAGGCCAGAGTGGGTCCCAAATAATATAATTGTATACTTATTCTAAATTGCTTTGTACATAACTACGAAGTTAAACTCCACTATAAAGAAAACAAGTTTAATAAATGGCAGTAAAAGAGCTAAGACCCCAACAACTGAATACCTCGTCTACAGTTGTTCTTGTCATCTTACTTCATAACTTTAAATTTTGAAACTGAACATAATTGTTTATTATCTTTTTTAAAGGTGAATTTTACAGTAAAAAGAAAACTTTGCAGTCAAAAGAACTACTCATACTGATTAATTTTGCAGGTTCACATTTTTTATAAAATATATGTGCTAATAAATGAAACATAGAACTTGGTGCAGAAAGAGCCCTTTCCGAGCGGCAATCCGAACGTTTTAGTTTTTACGTTTGCCGCTAGGAAAAGTACTGTAACGTAATAGTTGCCAAACAAACCGCCAACGCCAGCGCGTTGAATCTAAATAAACATGGCCAGTGCATACAGAGAAACAGAGGCAGAGTCTGTTTTGACTTTGTGTTCTGAACAGTGTTGAGTAGCACCATATCAATTCGAACCTACTCTGAACGAACCTAGAACAGTTACTTTTGACACAGATCTGACAAGTTCTAGTGATGAGGGCAGTTCCAAGAGCGAGAGTAGCAGAACTGTGAGTGATACTGATAGCGCCCAGGCCGGTTGCGAGTCGGTCATACCTCCAGTGGAAGTATGGTAAGCTTAAGTCATGACAACAAATATGATCTGTATTATTTCACGTGCAATTTTAAGCATCTCGAAACCTGTCTGGTGTTTATAAATTATTGCTATCACAGACTTGGTTTTATTTGTTTATACTTTGCCGACTATGGAAACTAATACTCGGCCCTTTCGGGTATTTATGACTCGTAACAAGATGGTGGACACGATCCTGTCTGCTGCCGATGGTTTTTTTCATTCTCAACCTGCCTGGCTTGAAATCCACGGAATCCAAAACAGTGGGATCCGACACAAAACGTTCAAAGTGATCTTGACCAAGCTTTGCATGGTGTGAAGGAGTCCAGTTCTTCCTGTTGACCATCCGCACCCACTGTCGCTACCTTGCCGGTTTCTTTTCCTTGCACGGAAACGAAAACAAGCTTTTGCCCGATGCCGAACCGTTTTTACAACCATAAGCAACGCAGTTTTATGTTATCATAAAACAAACATAAAGTAACAATATCAAGACAAAAAATAGTCTCACAAAGTATGTAATCCGAAAAAAACACCGATAGATTTACATAAAACACCAGCACTGAAAGGAACAAAATGGTCGGCGCGCAACGAAGCGTGTTTGGCAACTATTACGTCATAGTTGTAAAATGTCACGGAAACAGCTGAACGACTGAGAACTTGAGTTCGAGTACCCGCATATTTTGTTTCGTTTTTTACTCAAAACCTAAAGTGTTTAAAAATATTGCAACCACACAGGAATTATACCTAACCAAAGTCCAGTTTCTAAGGCAATTATTAAATCTGTTGAAAATTCGCCTTTAATGCAATTCTTTATCACACATTCTTATCGGACAAATAAAGAAAAGGCTTCTCAAACTCGTAGCTCATAAATCACTGGGGCTTCGGCATGGCAAGGTAGTTATATTGTTCGATTTGCAATTTGTAAGTCGCGGGTTCGAATTCCTGTCTCACAAACTCTTTCAGCCATGGGAGCGATGTAATATTACAGTCAATCCCACTATTCGTTGGTAAAAGAGTAGCCTGAGAGTTGGAGGTGATGACTAGCTGCTTTTCTTCTAGTCTTTCACTGCTAAATTAGGGACGGCTAGCTCAGTTAGCTTTCGTGTAGTTTTGAACAAACTTCTCAACACAACAAACCATTTTTAAAGACTTCCGAGTAACCGAGTGCAAAACAAGTTTGGTACCAAAGTGCTAAATACCGCACGTACATCAGAAAAATTCAGTTTGATAAATTAGGATTTTTGTTTGTTTGTTAAACTTCGCACAGAGCAACACAGAGGATGTGTGCGCTAATTTTGAAGTGATAGACCAGAGGTAAGCTAACCAATGAACAACACTCATCACGTTCTTGGGCTACTAGTGCCAGACATAACAAGATTTCATTGTCACTCACGGAGTGAAAATGCTTTTTGGCGAAACCTTGGATCCTCAGTCTGGCACGCTAACCAGTGGACCACGCTCACTCATGAGTAAGGACCAATAAAACGATTAACTGTTCATCACCTTTTCATTGCTAAAGTGAGTACCTTATGTGCTCACACTAAAAGAAAACTAACTGCATAAAAAGTTCGGACACGGCTTAGTGATCAATATAGTATATCATGAATTTGATGGTCTGCGGGTTCGCATCCAGTTGCCGAAGAAATGCTCTCCGCACTTTTTATCTTGGGTGTGTTACAATGATCACTGTAAAATGCAATTATTCGATTAGAAGAAATGCTCTCCACACTTTGTAGCTTGGGTGTGTTACAAGGATCACTGTAAAATGCAATTATTCGATTAGAATAGCCCACGACTTTGCTGCAGGGTCCGGGTTGGCTCCCTTCTACTTTTTCAGTAAAATCAGGGACGGCTGATCAAATATCCTCGCCCTTGAGCACATTTCAAAAATTTTAAAAGTTTATTATTCTGTTATCTCAACTTTACAGTTTCTTATGGGAATTATAACTTAATCACTTTCTGTAAAAATTCCATCGATAACAAAAGCTGGGTATAGAGTGTATTCATGTTGGATATTAACGTTTACTTAATGTTTAATAATAATACTTAATATGTTTTAGTTTGGAAACCGGTCAACATATTATAAATATCGGATGATTCTTATAAAATATGTTATTCTGTTAAATAAATTGTTAACATGATAAACAATTTAATGTATTAAAATAATTAAGGCTTAAAATCATAACTTTAAACAAAGTGTTATAATTTGTAACATACATAATTAAAAATGTATGCTTCACACTTGGGATTCGTCTTGTAGTTGACTTCGCTAGAGAAACTGAAATTCAATGCAGGTCTCCTAAACGTGACCAGAAATTCAATTTGATGTATAACACGGCACGACTTTTGATCTGTGGTGTATCATATGAACACTTGTTAACCTTTAGTAAAGTGTATGCTAAAAAAGTAACCCTTCTAACTCTCCCGTCTCCAGTTGAATTCCAAATTGATCGCTGGAACATTGGCTCACTGCTAATTTCGAACACCTTAAAAAAACAAAAAAAAACCCGCTGAATCTACGGTTTGTTTTACAGGTAAGATACTGTAAAAAATCGATAAATTAGTTTCCGACGTGATAAAAATAGTAAAAAAAAAAAAGTTAATTGGAATACATTATACAGAGTGGCCCGTAAGTCCTTACCCATCCATATATCTTGTGTATCTGTGTGCTGTCCCTCATTCTCGCTACATAATATTATGTGACGCCATGTTCTGTGAGACATTTTCCTCAACATAACAGGGGTTATTGTTTTAAATGCTGCGGTAACAGCTGCCTTCAACTCATCATGAGTATTATAACGTTGTTTAGACACAATATATGAATGGGTAGGGACTTACGGGCCATCCTGCATATAACATTTAATTTTTATTTTTTTGTAAACAACATATTCTGTGATCCTAGGCTGGCCCCCATTGTGTAGATTTGCGCTTAATTACAAACAGGACAGATTCTGTACTCCCCTCTTAGAAAGTTAAGGGACTATGAAAATATTTAATTATTTTTCTGGTAAAGTTTGCAGATGCACGACCATGATGTCGCTGTCGTTATATTAATCCAATGTAGTAGGGCGCTAACACTGTTCATTGTTATGCCCGGTAATCATGATAAACTTTTGACAAACAATGAAACAGTGACTAAACTCTGTTGGTTTTAGTTTCGGGAAGTAATATTTTTTTACTGGTATCGTGTTTAGTTAGCTTTTTTTTTTAATTTCGCGCAAAGCTACTCGAAGGCTATCTGCGCTAGCCGTCCATAATTTAACAGTGTAAGACTAGAGGGAAGGCAGCTAGTCATTACCACCCACCGCCAACTCTTTTACCAACGAATAATGGGATTGGCCGTCACAATATAACGCCCCCACGGCTGAAAGGGCGAGCATGTTTGGTGCGACGGGGATTCGAACCCGCAATCCTCGGATTACAAGTCGAACGCCTTAACCCACCTGGCCATGCCAGGCCGGATCCACTGCATAGAGAAATATTCACGCTTTCGAAGCTTAAAACTACGAAATTTGTGAAGATTAACAAACGCACATGTTTGTAAAAAGAAACTTTAGGGCAGCTTTATGTGATACTGTTCTCACTTACTGACAAGTTTACTTTTCCTTAGATTTTGAACATAAATTACGAGCGACTTGACTGCAACGAAGACATTATGTAGTCTTTTAAAAGACTGATTACCATGGTAATACATAACAACCAACCAACCATTACTCGCAGGTAACCCGGAAAATACTTTTATCTTTATTAAATACTTATAACACAAACTATAATGAATTTTTAAAATAATATTACAGAGAAATTGTTCGTTTCAGAATTTTGTGTAAAGCTAATACGCGAACTATCTACACCACCACACTATTTTTTTTTTTTTTTTTCATTTGATAGACTTAAAGGAAGGCACCTAATCAACAGCACCCACTGTTACTCTTTGTCTGACCGGATGGCGGGACTTAAACCTCTACAGTGAAAATGGCATCACAACGGCTACAAACCATCAGTTCGAGCACCCAACATTATGTTATGCCTGGTCCAATTTAAGAATCAGATTACTTACTAATGTACGTTTTGTGGCTAAGAAGGGGTTACCTCATCAGATTTTGAGCTCTCTCGAAAAAATGCATCTATTCGGAAATATTCTATAGAATGATATCAGAGAAATGCTAGTATATAAACATTACAAAAATCGAAATCCAGACATACATGGACTTTGTTCAATTTCAAACCGTGGGGATGGGGCATCTGTAAACACGGCCGTCTCAAACCAGACCAATTAGCTTTCTTCTAACAAAAATAGCTCTAGGACTTTATCAATAATTTTAAACTACAAATCTTTATCGGTAATATTTATTAAAAGGTACAAAACTTACATTTCAATTTAGATAATTTGTAGGGTTAGAGTAAATTATGAGGAAGGGCATTTATTTAATCACGACACAGTCTACGTCTTAACATGTTTTGTTCTTCGCTGTATTATTTGATAATCAATCAATAAGAAATAACCAGCAGTTTTCATAAATACCCGCTGCATTTTGCAAATACGAACGAAACAAAACGAATTGTTGATGTTTGTTACTTGTAGTTTATATTCACAGAAACAACTTATACTCAGTTAGTCAAGTGTCGGATAAGTAAACTAGTAACATACCTTTCGCAAGTACTCACACTGAACGTTTACGGAGGGAAACGCACATGTATCTTGAAACTAGATATTTGATTTGTAATGGTAGATAGTTCGGATATCTTACGTTATCGTGTCCACAAATTCCTCTGCTAGGCTGGACAATTAAAGACCAATGTTTACTGGAATAGCTATTTTAATATGCACTAAAAAAAATCAAGTCACTGCCTGAACGTTAAAACCTAATACTGTTGTCTATTCACTGCCTGAACGTTAAAAATTTAATATTCTTGCTCGCCTATGTACTGAAGCTATAAAATTAAAATGTATTAACTACAAAAGTGGTAAAATATTTGAGTCTCGGCTGATTAAAAAGGTTTGTTTTTATTATAAAAACGTTGGCGACATAAAATACCTTAATTCAGAAACGATTTAAGTTTAAAATCAAGCGTAACATGACATACTGGCTTTTGTATATGGGTTAGTTAATGTAATGCATAGAGGCATCTGTAATATAGTCACATAGAATATATAAACCTAATATTCCAAGCGAAACCGGATATTATTTTGCTAGTATGTAATAAAAACACTAGACTAGGATACTTTTAAACTTTTACATTCATAGTCCCTCTATTGTACATTTCACAAATTATCGTCCATCTTTTAAACCCGTTTGCATGTTCTAAGAGTAAGCGGTCATCAAAAACAGAGCAATTTTCGATACAAACACTGGTTTTGTATACAAAGTAGATAGCAAACAACAGCATGGATCAGTTTTTAAAAATGTTGTATTTTTTAACACATCAACATTTGACCATAAATTATTTTATTTCTCAACTTGTGTACATGTTATTTCTATTACTCACTTATTTTCTCAAATAATACAAAATAAATAAATAAAAACATGAATCAATCTGCTATCTGGGATAAGAAATAATAACAATGTGCCCTTAACGACAATGTACTGTCAAGTCTGGCTTACTGTTAACTCCTTAAGGACAATGTACTGTCAAGTCTGTTAACACCTCAAGGACAATGTACTGTCAAGTCTGGCTTACTGTTAACACCTCAAGAACAATGTACTGTCAAGTCTGTTAACACCTCAAGGACAATGTACTGTCAAGTCTGGCTTACTGTTAACTCCTTAAGGACAATGTACTGTCAAGTCTGTTAACACCTCAAGGACAATGTACTGTCAAGTCTGGCTTACTGTTAACACCTCAAGAACAATGTACTGTCAAGTCTGTTAACACCTCAAGGACAATGTACTGTCAAGTCTGTTAACACCTCAAGGACAATGTACTGTCAAGTCTGTTAACACCTCAAGGACAATGTACTGTCAAGTTTGGCTTACTGTTAACACCTTAAGGACAATGTACTGTCAAGTCTGGCTTACTGTTAACACCTTAAGGACAATGTACTGTCAAGTCTGGCTTACTGTTAACACCCTAAGGACAATGTACTGTCAAATCTGGCTTACTGTTAACACCTTAAGGACAATGTACTGTCAAGTCTGGCTTACTGTTAACACCTTCAGGACAATGTACTGTCAAGTCTGGCTTACTGTTAACACCTTCAGGACAATGTACTGTCAAGTCTGGCTTACTGTTAACACCTTAAGGACAATGTACTGTCAAGTCTGGCTTACTGTTAACACCTTAAGGACAATGTACTGTCAAGTCTGGCTTACTGTTAACACCTTAAGGACAATGTACTGTCAAGTCTGGCTTACTGTTAACACCTTAAGGACAATGTACTGTCAAGTCTGGCTTACTGTTAACACCTTAAGGACAATGTACTGTCAAGTCTGGCTTACTGTTAACACCCTAAGGACAATGTACTGTCAAGTCTGGCTTACTGTTAACACCTTAACGACAATGTACTGTCAAGTCTGGCTTACTGTTAACACCCTAAGGACAATGTACTGTCAAGTCTGGCTTACTGTTAACACCTTAAGGACAATGTACTGTCAAGTCTGGCTTACTGTTAACACCTTAAGGACAATGTACTGTCAAGTCTGGCTTACTGTTAACACCTTAAGGACAATGTACTGTCAAGTCTGGCTTACTGTTAACACCTTCAGGACAATGTACTGTCAAGTCTGGCTTACTGTTAACACCTTAAGGACAATGTACTGTCAAGTCTGGCTTACTGTTAACACCTTAAGGATAATGTACTGTCAAGTCTGGCTTACTGTTAACACCTTAAGGACAATGTACTGTCAAGTTTGGCTTACTGTTAACACCTTAAGGACAATGTACTGTCAAGTCTGGCTTACTGTTAACACCTTAAGGACAATGTACTGTCAAGTCTGGCTTACTGTTAACACCTTAAGGACAATGTACTGTCAAGTCTGGCTTACTGTTAACACCTTAAGGACAATGTACTGTCAAGTCTGGCTTACTGTTAACACCTTAAGGACAATGTACTGTCAAGTCTGGCTTACTGTTAACACCTTAAGGACAATGTACTGTCAAGTCTGGCTTACTGTTAACACCTTAAGGACAATGTACTGTCAAGTCTGGCTTACTGTTAACACCTTAAGGATAATGTACTGTCAAGTTTGGCTTAATGTTAACACCTTAAGGACAATGTACTGTCAAGTCTGGCTTACTGTTAACACCTTAAGGACAATGTACTGTCAAGTTTGGCTTACTGTTAACACCTTAAGGACAATGTACTGTCAAGTTTGGCTTACTGTTAACACCTTAAGGACAATGTACTGTCAAGTCTGGCTTACTGTTAACACCTTAAGGAAAATGTACTGTCAAGTCTGGCTTACTGTTAACACCTTAAGGATAATGTACTGTCAAGTCTGGCTTACTGTTAACACCTTTACACTTTTATAACAAAACAATATTTAACTTTAGTTATTTCTTGAATTTTTAAAAACTTCAACGAACAAAAAATTATATGAATATAGCAGTTAGCTTCAAATAGAAACATTCTGTAAAACTCGTGCACGGGGCATATCATTAGTTGTAATCTATTTCATATTTTAATTAATAGGTAATTTAATTTTTTGTCCTCACTTAGATGAGTAGGAAAGGACCATACACCTTTGGAATGTAGAACAAATCTTAAGGTCTTGTAGTTATGAAGTTAGTTAACAGGTCAAAATCAATTTTCAAAAGGGAAATATTTTCTGTAATATTACAACTGAAATACAAGTGATTTTAAGGAATTTAAACTTAGTACTCATTTCTCAAACTCACGCTACTGATGTTTACAAAAAAACTTCACTTCTGAAGTATATTTTAAATAAAAAAAACAATGCTGGAAAACTTATTCCATATAAATAAATAAATAGAAAGACATAAATACGGTATAAATTGATATAAAAAATTATAAAAAGAAATAAATATAACATAACAAAGATAGCTATAGCTTTCTGTACATGTGAAGTTGTTGTTTTTCGCACGTTCATATGCATACACATTTCAAACGAAATAAAACTGTGCAAATTGTGTAATGTTTCAACTTTCTGTGAAATTAGAGAAAGTTGTACGAATTCCGCAAGATAAACTGTAACTCACTAGAACCTTTATAACACACACTTGGACAGTTTCAGGGCAATATTAGTGTGGTTCAACTATTGGGGCACAACAGGGATTACTTACACTGTTCCCGTGTTTGATGGAATGAAAGCTTACCAAAGCGTTTCAAAAATAATACCAGAAAACATTTTGATAAACAAAATTATAGAGATCTATTATTATCAGCTGCTACAAAACTGTCATTTAAACGTATGGTTTGAAAACACTCTTGTCTTCTGCAACACCTGTATACATTTATCCATCAATAAAGGGTTGCACATGAAACTTGCTTTTTCAAACAGTTCGTAAACTAATGAAATCGCAAAAAAATTTGAAATCAATCAAAAAAGCATTTTTAACTTATCAGTAGAGCATTCCATAGATTCTACAAAAACAAAAAATAAACGTTACAAAGGCTCCTAAGAATAAACATTTTTCCAAAATTTTTAACAAGTCCACAAAGAAGTCTTTTTGTAAAACAGGAAAAAGGTACTGACTTTTTTGTACTCTGAAGACTGACTGCACTGGTTGAAAGTAAACAACAAATATTACAATAGGAATGATATCGATCTATTAACTGCTAAGTTTCACTACCTAGTAGTTAACGTATGTTTTAAATATATTTCCAAAAATTCTACTTATAAATAACACTTGTATATAAGATGACAACATCAATGAAAGCCTTTCATATTGAAACAAATTATTCAATGATTATACAATAAAACATAAATGCAATGACTAGTACAGGTTATGAACAAAAATTAATAACATTGTAAGTAAAAGAATATCCAAAAACACAAAGTAATGCAATTACTGTATTTCTTGTAAGGAAACCAATGATACACATGTATCGTGTGCACACACAGCACATAAGACATGTATTCTCATTACTCGATAAATAAAGTACAATATTTAAATGTGTCAAAACGTTTTGCAATTTAAAGAAAATTTCTCAAGCGAAACCATCAAAGAACTTACTAAAAAGCACTGATACTTATCAGTGAGAAACAATTAAGTTAAACAACTCTAATTTTTCCACATTACAGAGGTTTTCTTTCATATAACAGTACTTCTGTGTGATAAGAGTATATTAAACTGATATTAGACAAGAGTTATATTTAGAGTAAGAACAACAGTTGTGAAGGATGTTAAACAGAGTATATTCAAGCTAAAGCACAGAAAGATTGCTATGAATCTAAATATGCAAACAGTTGTTAGAGCTGCTTTAATATATTAAAACCAGAAAAACTTGTATTAAATAGGTGAAATAAATTTGTTTAGATAAAGGTTGAGAGTCTCCTAGAAAAAAATAAAATATGCATAACCAGTAAAAAAAAAAAAAAAACAACCATTAGGTAATTACCAGTATTAAATAGATTTAAAAATTTGTTATAGTTATATAGTTGTAACTTCTCAAGAATGTTTTTTTCTCAGCCTATGGTGTCATTCACAGCAGTTCTTAGTTTCTCAAACAAACATTTGAGATTTCAGTATAATCCAGAATTAAGTTCAAGTTATTTCTAAAAGATGTTCTCAAGTACATAGAGTCAAGTTTGTTTAGACCAGAACAAAGAAATAATTTTTAAGATATTAAAAGTCTGAAATGCCATGCTATTATTCTAATGAGTAAAATACCAGAACATATTTCTTTAATTTTATATCTACTAAAAGCTTTGTGTGAAAACAGACTATCTCTTATAAGTAAGACAGATGATTGTTTATTTCAGTAGCAATTCAAAAGTAAACAATATCCTTATACATCATACCATTAGCCACTCAAAACTTCAATGTTATACGGAAATTGTGTTTGTGTGTTAATAGAACAGTTTTCTAACTCAATTACCTGAAGGAACACAGAAACACTACATGGCCTGTTCCAAAACATTCCTTTTGAATACAGTTGTTTTCTCATCACAAAGAGTACTTTGAACACTGGCACTGAATAAGTAATGATAACAAAAAGACTATGGCACAAGTTCAAAACCATAATTATGGTTGTAGGTTTTAAAGATCATCATGCCATGATAATTCATAACCAACAGTAAATAACACAAAAAAAACAAAACTGAAAGCGGCTTCATACTCACGTAACTAAAAATGAACTGGAAAGTCAAAAAGTTATTAGAAGATTTACAACACTATTTTACAATGTTTTATCCTTTCTCTTGAGCACTCTGTCAAGATAGTGTTTTCTATTTTCCTTCACTCTAAACACTGCTAAAATACTAAACAATTATTTAAAAATCTGACAGAACAGTACTTCTGTGCTAGTTTTGCATTAATATTTGCTGCATAAAAAGGAATTACTTGTATAGCATTAAACAATACTGCCTAGCACAGAACTACTAGAGACAAAGATTGTAATAAATTGTTGAAAGGTATAACCTTAGACTCCTAATTTTTAGATTGAGAATTATGTGTGGTTTACAGTTTCATTACTCCTAAACTTGGGAAGAAAGAGCCCAAATTTTGATTCTATTCCTGCAAACATTGCTGTTGCTAACTTGTAGCCACCGATATGGTCTGGATTGTCAGAACGTTGCTCTGTAGGATGGATTGGTACCGTCACTTGTGAACCTTGGGGAGGTCTGATGGTTGAAAAAAATGAAACAGAGATGAACATTATTCTTTTTACACTGTTCAATTGTTAATAAGCAAGTTTTTTTTTAGTTCTTACATACGAAAGAAACTGACTTTCCTTAGAAGTTGACAATAAAATTATCCCCACATACTTAATAAAACTTGACAAAAGAAATTAACATTACTATCTAAAAACTAAATTGATTAAAGTCATTAAAGTGTGTGTACATCTGATACAACTACAACTAACAAATTCGGTATGTGAACTGACAATTCACAATTCCTTCAACACCTGAAAGAGGGAAGAGAAAATGAACTCTGTGAACTGAAACACATGAATTCCATGGGATAAATTATAATGATCTTTTTAACAGACTATCACTGCAAAGGCTTAAGTTAGAGACACTGTCAGAGGGAAGAAATTACATATCCAATCTATGACTTCAAAATTACAATTAATATTAAGGTTGCTGTACTAATAAGAAATTAATATAAAATGGTATTCATAAAGGTGTATTAGTGTAATGTTTTTTTTTGTTCTTTAATGAGAAGGAAGGCTTACAAAATTTTCAGAACCTCAGAGTTAAAATAATGAAAAGCTCGGTGACTTGTATTTATGAAAGTTGTGGTATCTGCTTATAAGCTACAAGTTAATCCATACACGTTGAAAACAAAATTAAAAATAAGCCAATTTTATTTTTATCCAATTTTGTATTTAGGATTAAAAAAAAAGAGTTATGGTGGATAATGACCTTTAATTGTTTTAAAATGAAAATAACAGTTGAAATACAAGTAGACACTAAATGCCATACACTTCAATACAATGATAAGTAACAGGATTTCTTCCTAGTATACTGGCAGATTTTACAGAAATAGAGGTAATGCAGTACCCTTGTTTCTAGGACAGCTTTCCTGACCACTCATTTTGTTTCGATAACTTCAGTTATTTGCATAATACAATCTTTATTACACTTTTTTGGTTCTATTCTTTAAAATAAAGTTCTCTTATTCTTTCTGTACAGAAAGATACGTTTTAAATGGATGAAAGGCGAAGAATAAATTGAATCATTAAACCAGCCCAATTAAATTAAAGTCTGACAAATTAAGTACAACTTTTTTATTTAGCATTGTCCATTTGAAGCATTGTATTTTGTTTCACTATAGACAGATGGATATATAAACAGATAGATATGGGTACTGAATGACACAGATATACTGCATTACTTCAAGTTTAAGATGCAACTCGCTTTTGAAAAAGGATTTTCGAGGAAAAAAAATTTGGACGATAATTGTAAAGAAGTAATTATGTTTTAAAAGAGTTTATTAGTGAATTGAAATATAATAAAAAATATATAAATATAGCAAGGAAATTTAAAATTTTCATTACAACATTTTTTCCTGCTTTTGTTATTTAACCAGAACACGACTCTGCTGTTTCTTCTGACTCACTGTTATATTCAGACGTTGAAGCATCTTCACTGCTTGATTCACTATTGTCCCAAAGAATGTCATCTTACGTTCCATCTTCCACACTGAATAAACAACATTTTAAAAACAGTTTTCTAATAATACCATCTGACACTTTTTTCTAAGCTTTTGAGATCCTCTCCACTATTACTGATACCTTTTTTATTATACCACTTGGCGTCAAAGCATGATTTTCTTTATTCAGCCAAGCATCATAATGCTGATGGATATGATCTTTGAATGACTTGTTAATGGACACGTGAAGAGGTTGAAACTGACCTGTCGTTCTGCCAGGAATTATCAACAGATCACTGTTTTTGTTCCTTAACTTACCTTTGATTTTCATTGGAAATGCATCCATTACAAGCATACTCCATTGCTTTAATAATGCACCAGGCTGACGTTCCCATACAAACCCCAATCACTGTTCCATTAACTCTGATGTCATCAGTCCACTTTTTTGTGCACAAAGTATTACACCTGTGCAAAATTTTCTTTGGACAATGTTTTTCTGTTTAATATGACATATGGCAGTAATTGCAGTAATTTATTTCCATCTGCAGGTACATGTAGCAAGACACTAACTCTTAACCTTTCATAACCAGTGGTTTTAATTGTCACCTGTTCTTCTCTTTTGGCATTTACAGCATAGTTGTGCAGCATGTCAAAAAAAAACCTCCGTTTCGTATGTAATATCAATTTGGTTTAGGGAATATTGGTTTGTTTTGCGTAGGCCAATAACGTAATATTGATATTCAATAAATTTTTATTCAAAACCTGACAGTAATATTTGACTAATTGCACTATAAAGATAAACCTTCTATTTTCATACATTTCTCACACCAGCTGTGACTATCCTTTATAAAAACACTACTTCCAGCACATTCTTTTGTTTTTGACATTAAGATTTCTCTCATTACAGACAGTCCTTTATTTCATAACTCTCTGAAACACATTGAAACAGCCACATCAATTTCAGAATGACTTGAGCCACAAAATGACTTTCTACTTTTCTTGGTTTTTATAAATGTCAACAACGTACCTTTACTTCACTCACTGAAAACTTTTTACCAGCTGCACAATTCCCGATCTGTCCAGTGTATAAAATAACTTTTACTTCAAATTCAGCATTGTACGTAACATGCTTTTCCATGGGTAAAAAATACAATAAAAATAAATAACACAACAGAACAGCATCTGACAACAGGAAAGTCAGATAAAGACTCAGGTAAGTGATATCCAACTACACCGTTAGAGATGCAGACAGCAGCAAATTTGATATTTTGTATGTGCTTTTTTTAATCTTTCTAAGTCAAGTTCTTCTTAAAATAAAGTCCAATAAGTTTGTTAATGCAAATTTGTTTGGAAAATCTTTGTTGTTTGAGAAAAATTATGTTTTTGAGACTTTCAAAGAGTGAAAATAATACTCCGACTTTAAGACACACCCTAATTTTCAGTTCAGAAAAATGTGAGTCTTAAATTAAAAGTAATACAGTATAGTTACAAAGAGAAACTAACGTTAATAAAACAAGTATTAACAAAATTTGTATGTGAAAATATAGGGTGGCTTAAAAGTAAAAGTAACATTTAACAAAATGCCACAAAAGGAATGTTAAGCCTGAAGTTCTATTCAGAAATGTTTGACAACAGCACAGGTGTCACCTAAACTGGTCGTCTCACTGACTCATTAGCATTACTTTTATCATCTCACTTTCATAATCTGAACAAAATATGTCAGCATGAATACCAATCAATTCTGTTCAGAACTGGGGATGCTTGTCTGTTTTGTTTTTGGATTTCACGAAAACTACATGAGGATTATATCTGCACTAGCCATTTCTAATTCTGCAGTGTAAGGCTGCCAAATCTCGGGCTACTCTTACCAATGAATAGTGGGATTGACTATTACATTATAACACCCCCACAGCTGAAAGAGTGAGCCATTTTGGTGCGATGGGGATTCGAACCCGCAACCCTCAGATTACAAGTTGAGTGCCTTAACCACCAAGCCGTGCTCCACTTGAGGAATTCACAAATATGTACTGTACAAGTATAACAGAAAGTATACTGAACACCTTTTGTGATAGTTTTCAAAACATGATTTAACATATCCAATGATTCCTGAAGAAAATTTTTCTTAACGAACCTCCTCTGTCAAACTTTAATTCCAGTAGGAAAGTTAATTGAAATGTAATTATTTTAAGGAAGTTTTCTTTCTAATCATCCTTGTACAAAACTTACCTTCCACCAAAGTCAACATAAAACAGACGTTGTAAAATTTCGTATGTGAGCAAGGTAAAACCAAACTGAGGAGCAGATCGGAACACACGAGCTGAAAACACAAATTGAAAGCTGACATTATTACTTTACTCAGCTACCAATACATATCATTATTGTTACTAATTTATTTTTCAATTTAATTCAACTATCATTTGATTGATTGACATTTGTCTCAGTCATGTTATTTCTGGAGAATTTCATCTTGCATCAGTAGCATTGGACAATGAATAAACAGAAAAGACTACACACCTCTTATTATAGTGGAATTATCTGAAACTGGTATATAAATACCACACACATAGCATACAGTTCTCAACTACAAGACACCCAGTCAAACTTAAGATTCTGTTAAAACATCAGTTTATAATATATACACAGCATTCTTACTTGCACAAACAAAAAGAACACGTCACGTCTCATACATTACCAGAAACCACAGAATTCTGCGTTCTTAACATAAAATGCATTGTCTTCAAGTTGATATAGCTCACCAGGTCCTCCCTTAAAGAAAGCTGAAGGTCCTTCTTCTCTCAGAATTTTTCTGAATGCATCATAAGCTCCATTGTAAGTAGTTTGTCCTTGGCGAGCCTGAACCTGAAGTCTTGTTTTAATCACATCAGCAGGGGTCACAAGGTAAGCTGCAGGAACGCCTTAACAAACAAACATACCTGTTAATAAAACTGCACACATATAAACATTAAAAATCAAGAAACTGAAAAACTCTTCTATTTTCTTTCTTTTCCAATCCTATCTGTTGTTGATATTATTTAGAAAGGATTAAACCCTATTACAAAGGTATTTTACCAATTACAATTCAGTAGGAATCTTCAAAGAATCTCATGAGTAGCAGTTATCCACTAAAAGGCTTCAATATGGAGATGTGGAAGAAATGTATTGTATTGAATCTTTAACAAACAACCTTCTTGTTTAAACTCTGAAAGCCAATCAACTTTTCAGGGCAAAAAGTTGAGAGAAAATTGGGCAAAAAAACAAGTAAAATAACTTGAACAAATAATATCACTAAACTTTCCTGGGAGATGAAGAGGAAATATTGTATGACAAAAGCTACAAGTCTGTAGTAATAAAATAAAATGATTAGGCTTAACTCTCTCAGCACTGGTTCAGTGCTACAGACCAACCTCATAACCATTCTGTGCTTGTTATAGTTTATGCCGTAAAGTTTAAATCAGCAAACAAAATTTCACAAAATTTTGCAGATTATCTGTATACATTGCAAAGCTTTTCTACACAAAATATAAATTTTTTGATTGAGGTTGAAGATGTCTTTAGTACTGTTTTCCTAATGCCTGTTTTCCTTTCAAATGTTGACCACTCAAGAATGTAAAATAATTATGATTTTAAGATTGAAAATACTTTTATGCATCAAAAAATATTCAAATTCACATGCTAAATCTTTACAAACTCCAGATAAGCATCAAACGTTTTTCTCAGAAAAACAAAAATTATCAGTTATTTTTCCTTCTGTATCTGTGCAGGTCGAGTCAATTTGACCAACCTCGTATTCACGACAAAAAATTAGGACGTAAATATAGATGTTTTTGGTTTTGAATGACTATAAACTATAACATGAAACACAAAAATATAAAATTGTCCTTTATGAAGTGATCTGTCTTGGCTGTGTTTTAGTGGCATTTTAGTTAAAATACGTCAAATGTATGTGCAAATACATTATTACTATTTACAAATAAGTTTTAGCACTTATTTTTCTTAGAATATAGAATAGTAAATAAAGAACTAAGAAGTATAGCAAACAGTTATCTCTTCTAATTACAAACTTTGTATTAATTTGCTGTGTGCCACAAGTTGTTAAGCCTTATCAAATTTCACATGTGGATCCAAGTAAAGTTTTTAGGTTTTGTCTATAGATTTTGAAATAACCAAAAATCATAAATTAATATATGAGTACCATAGAATTCTATTATAAGTTAGCAAACATAGAAACTAAGTTGTACTTGAATCAAAAAATAATATTTTGTACTTACTAACTTTCTGCTTGGAATCTAGCATGAAAGAGGCTGATAAAACCCACTAGGAGAGATACTGAGATTTTGATTGGCTATACATGTCAGTGGGCAAAGTGGGTGTATGCAAGTATGTATTTTCAAAAATTGAAGAGGTGGGTGGAGCCACCATTTTTGAATAAATAAATATATTACTATCTCAGAAAACAGAAGAAATAGGAGGTTCTTATTAAATATTCTAGCTTGTTAGTATTGGTAATTTGAGTATCTAATTCATAATAAACTACAGACTTTGTATTTAGACATCACAAATACCTAATATGAACCAATTCTGCATTCAACATACCATGTGACACACAAAATTCAATATTTAGGATTTCTTTTCATCAATATTTACTTTTTAATTAAATAAGGTATAATGCTAAAACTTGAATTGTAATCTATAATTTAATTTCAAATGTATTCACATACAAAATATTTGATGTGTCATGATGGCATGACCTTTAACCCATGACCTGTGTCAATAAGGTAGTGTTTTATGTCAGAAAGAATATCTCAACTAACCTCCAATGAACTTCTGTTCGTAACCATTAATTTATTTGTTCTGTTTAAGAATAACAGTATGGTACTGAAAGTAGATCTATACTGCAAAGCAACATTTTCTTAAAAGACAGGCAGTTTGGTAATTCACCTAATAACAAACCAATGAATACACAAATTATGTATTTCTGTAGTTATGAAGAATATTTTAGACCTAAATAAAAGAATATAATATTGATTGTGAAATTCCTTTTTCAAATTATTCTTAATTAATGCAAATAAAAAATAATATGTACACTTCATGAAAAATTTTAAGAAATACCTAAAATATAAACAGCCAATCCTTTAACAGTAAGAACACTCAGTAACAAATGTTTTTAAATGCAATATTTGAAATCACAAACTGGCAATACCTGCTAAGCATGCTGATCCCAAAAGAGAGAGTGGTCCATTATGACCATGTTCATCAGCAGTTGCTAACTTCGCATGTGCATAGGCAGGAAAATATATTGCAGAGAATGGAATATCTCTTAAAAAGCATGCTCGAGATCCCTGTAAAACAGTAAACAAATTCTCATAAAATACAATGCATTCATTGAAAAACAAATCAGTAAAACAATTTAACGAAATTACAAATATCAAATAAATGCTTATTTTTAACTTCATTTTTCAATTCGACGTTTCAAGTAAGATGTATAAAAACAGCATTTCCCATCTGTTTTGTCTACTGCTTAAAAAAACCTTTTTTTCAATACTAGAACTTGTACAAGACTTTTAAAAGTTAAGTTTAAACACTGAAATTTCAAAACCAAGATGCTTGAGAGAAGTATAGAAAAAAAGGCTTATCGGTTTCCATCAGCTTTTGGCATTAAAACAAACTTTAAAGCCTAAATATATAAAAGAAAAAGGTTGAAATTGTAATTATTCTATAAAACATTGTGCAAAATACAGAAACAGTTAATAATTACAGCAATTTTCCCTTTAATATAAGAATCAATTTCTTTTAGTTACAGGACAATAGTCCTGCTCACACAAATCATTTTAGAACAAACATACAACATAATTTTTTCTATAAGTTTATGTTATTCACAGCCCTTACTTGAAAAGCTAATGTCTTAAGAGAATGTTCAATTAAGTACACATAAAGGTAAGGCCCTGCATGACCAGGTGGTTAAGGCACCAAACTCATAATCTGAGGGTTGCAGGTTTAATCATCATCCCACCAAACATGCTCACCATTTTAATCATGGGGGTGTTATAATGTGATGACCAATCCCACTATTTGTTGGTAAAAGAGCAGCCCAAGAGTTGGTGGTGGATAGTGATGACTAGCTGCCTTCCCTCTAGTCTTACACGGCAAAATTAGGGATAGCTAGTGCATATAGCTTGTGTAGTTTTGTGCAAAATTCAAAATAAACCAAACCAAACACATGAAGGTGAAACAAAATATGAATAAACTTAAAAACCAGATTTAAAAGATCAATAAAAACAAAGATTGATAATTGTTTTGTAGATATTTCATACTAATTGTAGTTGACTGAGCACATTTGTATACAAGAAATAACCAGCTCACAAGAACAACGTCTTATTTCATTTTCTGCATATTATTTAAACACACATTTTTTGTTTTTATTACATATGTAAACTTGGCATTGCATTGTAAAACACTACACTTTAATATTGCTTAAAAATACTATAATACAATTATTACAGGTCATTTTCTTCCACCTATTAGAACACAAGTTTAAAACACAGATAAAAAATTATGTTATAAACATTTCATATATTTATATTTAAAAAAATGTCACAATGTGCCATACTAAAGGAGAGAAATTCACTTCTTCCAAAACGTTTCATAGTTTTAAGCAAATTACAGCAGTCTTACATTT
This sequence comes from Tachypleus tridentatus, assembly GCF_004210375.1. NCBI lineage: Eukaryota > Metazoa > Arthropoda > Merostomata > Xiphosura > Limulidae > Tachypleus > Tachypleus tridentatus. The sequence continues at coordinate 106,748,479 of NC_134828.1, forward strand.
CACAAATAAACAGTATCCAAGCAAAATTTCCACTCAAAATTATAATTTCTTATCCCTGGTACTTCATCTCAAGCATAAATTAAATATTTACAGCACTGAATTAATTAATCAACCTGTTGATAACAACATACGAATTGTCTAAATCAAGCACTTATTACAACTGAATGACTAACCCACCCCCTAATTTTAGCTTAGTCTGCTCTTTATACTGGACTCAAAATGTCCTACAATTTTGGACAAAATTACAGATATTAAGCCAAATGCTCATTAAGTGACAAAAACTATCCCTCTAGTTAAACAACAGTACATGCATCTAAAATAATGACAAAAACTGTCCCTCTAGTTAAACAACAGTACATGCATCTAAAATAATGACAAAAACTGTCCCTCTAGTTAAACAACAGTACATGTATCTAAAATAAAAACAATCTACAATACTGTTTATTCCACGGATTATGAAGTCCCTTCAATAATCCTACTACACAAGGGACACAGCAGTATATTAATCTTCCATTATTAGCAATAAAGTAACTCTTGACAGTTAACAACAACATTTATATCCATAAATAAATATGAAAATAATGATTCTTAACCAAATTAGTGTAATGAAGTGCTATTAAGTTATGATAAACAAAACAATACCTTCATTCTTTGTTCATCCATAGCTACCAAACTGACAAGTTAGTTACAAATTTGCTATTTTATCACTATAGAAATATTATTTAGATAAATGAGAAATATTATCTCTGGTAATATTCTTGATAGGAATCTCTGGTTTTGCAGCTTATTGATTTTTCTATGGCAAAGATTTCCTTGATAGTTAACCAGTTAGTTGTTCTGTTGCTGATGTATTTCCAACAATAATCACAGTGGACGATCTTTGCTTGACTCTCCCATTTCTATAGTCCACATCACTGATTCCTTTTACTATAACACGTGGGTCTTCCCAACATCTACTTAATTTTGAAGAATGTCCTTTCTCACAGCATGAGCTTTATACCAAGAACATGATAAAATCCAATCTTATCAAAATTTAAGCCAATTGAAACTGCCATGTTATCACTAGCTAACCTAAATCTTCTCAGTGAACATAATATATATATGTTTCCTTTCTTCTACTGTATATTTTGTACAAGAGTCTGCTGATCAATGGTTTTCTAGGCATGAGTATAGAAGGTTCAGTTCTCCAGCTAACATCAGTGATACTTGTAAATTATCTGTAGCTCCATGTATCACTAATTGATAACTCAAGTAGAAGTTTCATCACACAAATTGACAATTCAAGTGGTACTTCATCAACATAAAAAACTGACTCAGAAGTCTATGGTTATATCTATCCACTGTTCAATCAAAAGATGGATAAGGACTGCTTTTCTGGCATTTTTCATTCAAAGGATTTGACCTGCAAACAAGGATGATTCAATGTTCCATCTTTAATCCACATCTTGAAAAAATTTCATTGACAACCTTTCTAATTTGAAACTGCTTATACTTCTGATCATTTCGTGAACGAGTTCGTCACAACCATATTCATCTATTTTTGTTGGTTGTTCCTCTGTAAAAGAGGATGAAGGGAAATCATAACAATTTTCTTGAGAAGTGCTCCAAAACAAATTGGATTTTCTAAGGATTTTTTTCTTTTCATGTTCACAAAATTAATCAACTACAGATTTCTGACATCAAATCCAATAATAACATTATTTTCTCCTCTCCAGTGATTTTTGACACCTAAGTATCCAGCAGCTGAAAAGATAAAGGCACCAAAGTGTTTTTCACTGCAGGCAAATTTCAACTAAAGTTTAATTTCTTCTTCCAGTTACTTTCATTTAAGATGTGCTTTTTAATGCCCAGTATGTCTATTTCTTTGGTCAGTACTAAGCTCCTTCCATAGTGTTTGCATGCTTTGGTAATACAAGATATTTAGGTTGATTGATTGATTGATTTCATGTTTTATAGCACAAAGCAGTTAGGCTATCTGCACCAGATATTTAGGATAATGCTTACGCATTTGCATCATTCTATGAATGACAATACATGATGTCAAAGTTGTGTTCTTTAAGTTTATGAAACCATTTTGATAGCTGACCTACTGAAAATTGTGAAAAATTCATCAATCATTTCAGTGGGATTCAGCTCAAGGTTCTTTTCTCAATCAAGTCAATTCTTAGCCCATCACATACCCCACTGAGAATGTTTTCACATGTAAGTTTCAAGTAAGTGAGTACAACATTTAAAGGTAGTTAAGACAAAACATGTTTGATTTCTCAAGTCTTAAAAAGTGCTTTATACACTTTAAATGGGAATATATCAAACTGCTACAACTCATTTCTTGCAATATTGATCTTGCAAGATTCAATCTTGCAACCATTTTCACTCAGAGAAATTGTCTATAGTAGAATCAACTCTTGGCAGTAGGTAGGCATCTTCTTTTCTCACCATTTTTACTTTTTATTGATACATATAAAACCTAGTTGATGCATCATTCACCATAAATACAACTGGTGGAGCCCAAAATCTAGTATTTGGTACAATTCCCCTTTGTTCTTTCATAAATTCCATCTGTTTGAAAGCTTCATTAAAAAGCTATTTTGGAAAACGAAGTCATCAGACCAACTTGCTTATTGGACCATACCTATAGAATAACTCTCATGAGCTACATTATTTATTAAAACTAAGTCATGAGGTCCAATGGAAAAGGTGTCTTGGTATTCTGTGATGAAATAATTTAATCTGTAGTATAATCAGAACAAGCCTTCCAAAGCTTCCAAAACTGAAGTGCTAAGTTCTCTTTAGAAGAACAACTGAAATCAGATTTCCTATATTTTATTTCTAAGGGGAACACTAACTGATATGGAAGGGCCATTTGTATGACCTCACAGTTTTGGATATTTAAACTGGAAATGACTCTAATCTCATACTTTATGTTCACAGCCTAAGTGATATTTTATTCTTGACATCTACATGACTTCTTATAACCATTAATCTCTCAAGACTAGGCCTAAATTAGTTCCTGATATACGTCTTTATAAGAGTATATACTCCCATTTCTGTTATCATAATTGTTGCATAGTGCATAGCAATATCATACAAGTAAAGAAAAAACTTTCAAAGAAGAAACTAAATGTAATGGTGGCTACTATCAATCCATCAAAACAGTGCAAAGATTTTAGGAATGATGCAAATGCCATCTGTAATAGTGTTTTCACTGTTTTTGATGGATTCATATTAGCCATCTCTACATTTACTTCCATTTTTTAAGTTTTTTTTTACGTGATTGGTTGTTTTTTAATGCAGTGTTTCAATATGAATAAGAAGGCTGTATTAATAACCAAATTCTAAATACAATGAAGTTTAAACTATAATATTTATTGTTTATCTGTTACTGGCTGATAATACTGTACAACAAAAGTTTTGCTTCTTGAACACTGTTGGGTGTTCCTTATAGATTTTTGGCTGCTGATCACGAAAATCACATCCAAATTTGCCCATCACGTACCATTTCACTGAAATCTTTAGTTTCACCAGGACATTGCTAAAATGGAAAAACGATATCAGGGTGACTGGAAACCGTCAATGGTTGCTGACCACTGTTGGACACTGCAACGTGATGCACCGGACATTGAACACAAACAAAAATTAGGAGCAAAACACTTTTAATTATGTTGAACTTAATAGCGTATTAGAAACATAAACACAATTAAATACGTTATTGCTGGTAAACAGTTAACTGTCTATTTCTCACAGTTCATATGTGATGAAGGAAAACCAAAACTATATTTGTGCATACCCACCAGGTACGTGTCAATCAGCAAAAACTTTTCACAAAATTGTTGTACAATGTAATTCCTGTGTCACTCTGGATTTAATCTTTTTAAAGGAACAACAAATTTCTCTAAGAAAGCTAACTTCAAGGAGTAATAATAACATCATTTACACTTCAATTATGATTTTTTAAAATCATCACTAGTTATTAATACTATTTATAAAAGTGGGCACTTCATCAGAAACTATGTCACCTCAGTGGAATTGGTTGGCACCATTGTTTTGGTTTTTGAGCTATCATGCAATAAAAAAAAGCCAAAAAAAGAAAAACAAGAAATTCAAACTTTTTGCTATGATATTTACAGATATTCACAGAACTTTTCACTCATTCATTACAAAGATTCTTTTATAAAAGGAAATATAATACTGTAAAGTTTTGATGATATATTGAGAAGATATTTAAAATATTTTACTGAACAATCAAAGCCACCTCTATATAAGCAGTGTTACCACCTGCTTGATACTTTGAAATTGTTTGAAGTTAGCCTAATCTCATATTTTCTCTGAAAGAAGTTTATTTGTTTAGTTTTCCAAATATGCACCTTTCCATAATATCAATTATCAATACATAACACAAGGTAACAAAATTTTTACTTTTTCTTGTTCCTGGGCAGAAAGTTTATTTCCCAATTGCTTATGCCTAAAGTAAATAGAAAAGACCTATTTTTCTCTTCAAACTTTGCTTTTGTGACCTGGGTAATGAAATTTTCAAATTTATCCATTTTTCAAAACATTCCAAGTAGATTCAGTGCTGTGTAGCTGATAGAGAATTTTCTTGAACTTACAAGAATTTTCAAGAACTTTCTAGAACGTTGTAGAACGTGGCTCGTCAAGATTGGCTCTGCTTCTTCCACAATATATCCGGTCTATGTAAAGCAATTGGAATTTCCTGTAACCCGAACGAGTGGTACCTCTTCACTGATAGCTCACCCAGAAGCTTCAAAGCTGTGCTGCCCCATAACAGGAATAAGTATCCATTGCTTCCCCTGGCTCATTCAGTGCACCTCAAAGAGGAATACATCAGCATCAAGACCTTGCTAGAAGCCTTGAAGTAAGATGAGTATGGCTGGGAGGTTATTGGAGACATCAAAATGATGACATTCCTGATGGGTCTCCAAAGAGGCTTTACCAAGTTTCCCTGTTATCTTTGCCTTTGGGACAGTAGAGACACTGCAGCACAGTATAACAGGAAACACTGGCCATAATGGATCAAGTTCTCTGTGGGTCTTATGAAATAATTTGTCATAGCTCTTGATAAGGAGAGTCTGCAGCCTTCAAGTACTTTTGAAACTTCTTCCCTAAGCTATCCAAGGCAAAGATCAAAGCTGGTGTCTTCATTGGACCACAAATAAAGATCCTGGAGTGCACAGAATTCCCCAAGAAGCTCAGTAGGAAGGAAAAAGAAAACTTGGGGCAGCTTTATTGCAGTGGTTCGGGGCTTCTTGCACAGTCATAAGGCCAAAAATTGTGTGGAACTGGTTAAGACTCTGGTGAAAAACTACAGTGAAATGGGCCACAGGAAGTCCCTGAAAGTCCATATCCTTCATGCTCATCTTCATAAATTCAAGGAGAACATGGGAGCATACTCAGAAGAGCAAGGAAAGAGCTTCCACAAAGATATACTGGAGTTTGAACACCGCTACCAAGGAGCGTGTAAGGAAAACATAATGGGACACAATATTTGGGGGCTGATATGTGAAAGTGATTTACATTACAGTTGCAAATTTCAAAAAACTACTCACTTCTAAACATTTTTGTTCATTTTTGCACAACATTAGTATAAATACATGTAAATTTTGATTCTTATGTTGTTTTATTCAGACCTTATGTGAATGAAAATGTGCAAATTCACCCATTTTTACATAGAAAATAGATTTCTAAATTTCATTATCCAGATCACAAAAGCAAAGTAACCAAGAAATAATACATACTATCCAGGAACAAAATTTGTGTTACATGAAGTAATGTAATGTAGGGAAGCTTCCCACAATAAGGGGTTTTCCAACTTTAATCTATTATAACCACTTGTTAGCATCACTTCATCTTCTTTTTACATCTCTGTGGAACATTTCCAACATTTCGTTATCAGATCAATTTGATCAATGGTAGCTACAGAATCAGAAGGAACCAAAATATTGTGAAGTTTCCCATCAGTTGATTCAAGGACTTGTTTAAAAAAACCAAAACACTCCTCACTTGCAATGGAGTATTCTCGGCTAAACTTCCTTCCCTTACGATTTGACTAAATTCCTGTTTTTAAATATCTATTTTTACATTTAGTAGCTCATTTGATATGTATTAGCTCTAAGACTCATCTCCCGAGCTTACCATCATTTACTGATTCATCACAGTATTAGACGAAATGTCCATGTTTCCCTCATTTATGGGAGTTTCATTTTTTGTCATCTTATGAGAGACGTTTTCATCTAGATTTCTGTCTGTTCCTGGCAAATTGTCCATTTAAACACTTACCAGTCTGCACGTTACATCTTTTAGTTCAATTAAACCACTGTCTAATCTTTTGGGTTATTCTATAACAATTACATTTTTTCACCCAATTTGATTACACAAGTACTGAATATTCTCAATGATATTAATTTTGAACATTCTATATATGTTAATCCTGGTGACAAAAAATTTATTTGACTAAAATTTAATATCACCAAAAGAAGGGTATCCTAGCCCAAAACTTTGTAAATATTAAAACATCTATTTAACATTGTTATTTTTTATTGTAAAAGTTTCTTTCCTGTTTTGTTAACTGGCCAACAGTAACAAACTGACTATATCATGGTCTGATTCTTCACTCAATAATCAACAGGCTAACCCTAGCCTAATTCACTCTTTACAAAACTGGCCTAAACTGTTTTAAAATTTCAAAACAATTTCAGACTTTAAGCTGCATACTTATTACACAGCATTAAACCTCTTCTCTCTGTGACCAAACAATGCTACAAATGTGCTCAATAAACTTTTGAGAGAAAGTTCTAGATGTTAGGCTATGCACTCATTACTTGGCATCAAGCTTTCTTTTTCTGGTCAAAAATATAAATGCCTAAACTAAACCAAATCACAACACTTTCTTACTGCTTCATTTATTTACTTATTTTTACTATAATAACCCACCTTGTAAAGGCCAGTAACTCCTAGATCTTTTATTACACCAAAGGCTCGTACTTTTTTACCAAGAGCAGCCAACTCTCCAGCTACCTGGAGTCTAATCTTGACTATTTCTAGGGGATTTGTGAACATTACCTGAGAAGCACCTGCCTAAAGAAAAATGTAAAGACTGAAATTTGGGCATGATATTACTAAAACAGAGCAATTTTATAGTTTGTGGTCATACATGAAAAGAAAAATAACAGGACTTAATACAGTAGGCAAAAAAACAAAACAAAACTTGGAGATTAATATATTTCAGTATTTGTTAATTTGAGCTTCTCACTTTTTAGAGAATTCTTAAATTACCCTATGAACGTTGCTAGCAACTTTAGAATGGTTAAAGTAATATTTATTAAGGGAAGTAAAAACAATCTTAGGAAATAAAATTTAAGGATTCTTAAGCCTGGGATTACTAAACATTTTAAAATAGGGAAATAAAACAATCTTAGGAAATAAAATTTAAGAATTCTTAAGCCTGGGATTACTAAACATTTTAAAATATGGAAATGAAAACAATTTTAGGAAATAAAATTTAAGGATTCTTAAGCCTAGGATTACTAAACATTTTAAAATAGGGAAATAAAAACAATCTTAGGAAATAAAATTTAAGGATCCTTAAGCCTGGAATTACTAAACATTTTAAAATAGGGAAATAAAAACAATCTTAGGAAATAAAATTTAAGAATTCTTAAGCCTGGGATTACTAAACATTTTAAAATATGGAAATGAAAACAATCTTAGGAAATAAAATTTAAGGATTCTTAAGCCTAGGATTACTAAACATTTTAAAATAGGGAAATAAAAACAATCTTAGGAAATAAAATTTAAGGATCCTTAAGCCTGGAATTACTAAACATTTTAAAATAATTAATGTCTAAGATTTATCAGCAAACAGTTTTACTGGATACCATGTGAGCTTTTATGAACACTTTAAACAAGCTTTGGTGATCTTTAGTTATAATCTAGATAATGGTAAATTAAACTATAAGATGGAAATTTGTTTTTGGCCCTTTTTTAATTACTGAATTAAACATTTGGTTATATTTAATAATTACTAACATCATTAATAGAAAAAATCTGAATACAAAGTTTAAAGTGATTAATAAACTTTAAAATAACCTTAGCAGTATTTAAATCTAATCTATAATAATAAAAGGCTGTGTGTGTGTGACTTTAAAAACTTCAAGAAGAAAGAACATAGAAACCTGAAATTTTACACCCATGCTAAGTAGACCCTGAAGATGTGCAACTGGATATTATTACTATTTATGTGGGTGTGTGCATGCTCATGCACATCTTCCTGCAAAACAAACAAGGAAAAAAAGTGTGACTACCATAACTCCAGAAAGAAAGAACTTAGAAACTAGAAATTTTACACCAATACAAACTGGACCCTTAGGGAGTGTACCTGGGTATTGTTTAATCCTATAAATTTTTGCACTCATAGTAAGTGGATCCTGAAGATATGCACCTGGATATTATTTATCCAAATGTGTGTACATCCTTTTAACAAGGTAAGCTAGCAAGAAACCACATAGAAAAATTGTGATTCTTTATAACATCTAACATATAGAAAAGCCAGTATACTTCGGTAACAATGAATTTTTAGAATGGCTTTTATGTCATGTTGCTCAACAACAAAAGTATAAAATAATATTGTTGTTATTCTATGTACTGAAAATATAAAATAAAAGGCATTAAAAATTTGTGATATCAAACATAAATCTAAAATATTTAACACAAGGATAATGTTCATTACTAATAAATTATTATTAACTCTGTACTTTTTTTACTATTCACTTTAAATTTAGTAACCTAATAACCAGAATGAAGCTGAATATTTAGTCTAGTATCTAATAAAATAAAAACTAAGGTTGTAACTTTAAAACAAAAAAATGTCAAAATGGGAGATCAACATTCTTTCTCAATAGAAGTAATTTATACATTTTTCATTGTATGTAGAAGTTATTGAAATCTGTAGCAAATGATTACATACAAAATATTTCTTTGTATATTAATATATCTTACAATAGAAACAGCTTTTTTGGTAAATGTGTATTACCAACAAAATTGCAAATTAAATTTAATGAGAATTTTAAAGCTCCTGAAGAAGTCCATCAGAAAAATTGTTTTCATACAAATTACAACTTTTAATTAAATAAAAGTTAATACATATTTTAGTGAGATTTTGACAATTTCCTGTATTCTCAAAGAGTTTGTCTTCAAGTAGCCACAGTGATCTTGAAAATAAATATGAAAAGTGGAAATCTCATAGCAGAATGGTTCGAGGACACAATGGAATTTGTTTATATCTATATTAACCATTCTAACAGTTTAAGAAATTACACAAGCACAGCAGTGAAATTTGAAATGAAACTCAACAATTAGAACTCATCAAATTAGTGCTTTTAGGTTGACTGAAGAAAAAAACGTGTGAGTAATCAAACACCAGAGCTACATGAAAGTGCCCAAAGATGCAAGTAATGAGAGATGACTGTTAACTGCAGTGTAGTTTGAGATCTCCTTCAACATTCAGTGGCAAAAAGAAAAAAGAAAGCCAGTAAAGAAACAAATATAGTGGAATACAGCCCAAAAAATAATACAGTCAAATTGTTCCAAAGAATATTTTAGAAGGATGAGCTGGCAAACCCAACTGGTTTAGAGTAGAAAGGGATAAGTCCAAAGAGAAGACATGTCATGGTAAAAGACAGTTTAGACTTGCAGACTGAGCAAGATTGCAACAGAAAGCTTTCACAAAACAAAATATGATTTGGATGTGAACAAATACTTAGTGAGGAAACATATGGAAGAGAGATGGGAGAAAGCATTAATTCATCCTCTGGGGTAACAAAGTTTTTGAAGGAAACAAACAGCAAGGAAACAGCAAAGTAATCCATATGCCAGAGTATGGAAGCATCTAAGATCATAAACAAATAGGAAATAATATTTTAAGAGATAAATGATGCAAATAACAGGAGACCAATGGCCAAAGGAGAAGTATGCAAGAGTCCAAAGAACTACATCAAGGTACAGGTTGGAAAGAATTAGATAAGGTTAGCAACAGAAGAAAAAAAAAAGTCAAAGAAATGAATTAAAACCTGAAAATACAGCAAAGCTGTAAGCAATGTTTTTCAGTAGTCTTTACTGGCTGAAACAGGCAAGCCCTCATCAAAAACCAGGTAAAGAAGGATGTAAGATGTGGAAAAGTACAATGACGTGGTGAAAGGAGTGACAAACAGATCAGAGGCAGTAGTCAGCCCATTTACATTGTTAGAGTGGAAGGGTAAAAGGCTGACAAAAAGAGAGAAAGTGGGCTATATGTGGAAAGATTAAATTAATTTTGCAAATGACCAAATAACTTTTACATGAGAAGATGAGAGTGCAATACCTGTTATGATAGATCGATGACCATAGTTGGCAAATGAGGAGCTTCTACAGAGGAAGGGGGAGAGGCTTCCCAGATAACAAATCAAGCAGGAGAAGAAACACAAAGAAGCAATTAGAAACACTTGAAAGAGGTGTGGAGAATGATCATGAACCTGAAGAAGGTGAAAAATATGGTAGGCAATAAAAAGACAGATTAAACCAATACTAGCTCAGAGCACTGACAACCACAGTGTTTGTGTATGAGAAGGATGGCCAAAAGAAGGAAAGCTTGAAATTGGGAGTAGTTACAAAAGTGTCAATGATTTTGGTTCTGAAATGGGAATATAAATTTACTGATAGATGAAAGAATGAATGCATAGGATGGATCCTGTCCAACTGAGACAAGCAAGTGTATACTTGATGTAAATGGATCATCAGATGATGACTTGATAATGAAGTTTGCAAGTCTGATAAGTTACAATTATTTCCAAAATACTGATATACAGAGATTGTTCCTTGGGAAGCCAGACCTCAGAGAGAGTGGTGGTGTTTACAACCACTTCCCCCAAACCAGAATGAGAGGAACTGACATAAAGAAGTAAGTTAGGATGAAGTGTTGAGGGTGCATAGCATAGGTTATGTTAGGATCATCATTACACGTGGATGTAGAGAACGACAGAAACACAAGAGTGAAAAAAGAATTGTTCCAATGATTCCAAACAGTCCACTGAAGGAGTTACACAAGGCTAAGAAGTAATCAGAGGCTCTAGAAAAATCAAAGGATCTTAACAGTGCGAGAGTCTCTCTTGCAGAAAGTAATGAAGAAAGGAGCACCTTAAAGACCATATCTGTTTGCAAAGATGCAATGCAAAAGACTTAAACCTGTCCAACATTGAAATAAAGAAAAACTCCCACGTGGACAAAATACTTTTGGAGTCAAAATGGACTTCAAAAATTTGGCCAACCAGCTCAGACGTGAAACTTCTTGAAGACAAATGGAGATAGAAGTTGCAGAATCCTGTTGAGATGACACCAGGAGAAACCAGTCATCAATATAATAATGGAAACAAAGGCCCAGGAGAGGCATGCACAAAATGAAGGATTGGATGACTTGGTTGAAAACATAACAGGTTGTGACTATACTGCAAAGAAGTGTACATAACTGAAATAATCTTATCCTGTGGATAAAATAGAGTAATTGATAGGATGCAGACAAAATGTGAAGAATGGAACAAAAAATGTAGATCTTGGTCATTTACAGTGAGGAAATGAGAGGGTCTAATGCAGGCTGAGAAAATAATCTAATCAGAAAAGAGGAACAACAAGAAAGTGATTCAGAGAAAAGTAGATGGCAGAGTGCTAATGTCCAGTCTTGTTGGGAATGACAGAAAATCTGAATAAAAGCCCTTAATGTGATGGGAGACTAAAGAGGTCACCATATCTTGAAAATGTTGTGTATGCAGAGAATCAGTGAGAGTGGATAGAAAAGAGGAAGTGAAAGCTAAGCATGAGAGCATTAAGAAAATCAAAAGGAAGAAACATGCTCAAGCCAAAGGTTGCTTAAGATTTGAAATCAAAGATGGGTAGAGTGGAAAGAGAAAGCATTGAAAGGACCAAAACTCAGGAATGGCTCCAAATAAGTCACCACCAAAAGAAATGGCACACACAAAGAAAAGTAGGTGAACTGGAAACAAGAAAGATAGAGAACTGAGATACCCATAGACGAGCAAATCAGGAAACTAAATAAACAGTAGATGACTTCTGGCAAGAAGCCTCAACCCAAGTTTTGAAAGAGTGAGAAATATTTCCACAGATCTGGTATACATTAAAAGAAGCAAGAGAAAGGCCATGGAAATAAAGAGGAAGGGAGGTGGACACTTGAAAGAAATGTATCCTGATTGAGAAAATCTCAAAAACAAAAAACGAGATTAAAAAAAAATAGAAGAGAAAGAAATAGGATCCAAAGTGGCAAACATTAAAAATGGATGTTCCCAATAAAACTTCATGAGCTACAATAAAAAAAAAATATGTTGAGAATATGAAGGTGCTGGATAAAGGTAAGCCAAAAATGAGTAGATTGTTGGCAAGAAACAAAGAGGAAGAAAGAAAAGCAAGCACTTGAAGAAAAGGAGTCTCAAGGAAAGAAAAAGGGTCATGAAGATGGGAAGAACATAGAAAACATTGATGAATAAGAAGTTGGGACAAAAAGCCACAGTGTCGATCCAAATTTCAGAAGTGCATAGAAACAAGTAAGGTTTCTGAACTACTAAAAACAGAACAAAGTTTGACATGGGTAAACTGGCTTTTAGTATAGTCAAACCAGAAAACATTCTTAGTTATTCAACAAAATCTGCCATAAAAAATGCAAGATAATTTACTGTAAACCAAAAATTATAGTGATATTACATCTGAGATAGATATCACAGAAACAACTGATCAAAGTTCACTATATGTCGGACTAATCTTACACATCGTACGACTTGATGTACATTTTAATTACTTAATTATTTGTTTAGAAAGTTAAACAAATCAAACAAACTTAGAATCATCATTAGAGAGATGTTTGTGAATCACAGTGGAGAACTTTCTACAAATACATATATTTTTACACAGAAACAAGTTTCGATTGTCATAAATTTAATAAATCTGGTTCTAGACAAAAAAAACTTAAAGGATGTAAGAGTAATAAACTATACAAACAACTACACTACCACTACCCTAATGTAAATCTTATTCAAGTATATTACTACTTTTTTAACTGAACTTCAAGTTCGAGTTTCAATCTCATTGCTTGTAAAATACTCCAAGTATTCAATAAAAACAAGAAAAATGAATATACATCCATATTGTGTGTATTTGAAAAGATGTTTTATGTGCATTAAACAATACCTATGCAAAGGCAAAATATTAAAAAGAAATTTCCAATATTGAACTGTAACACAGTAAATTAGCATTATTAAAAATAAGGCACAGCCCTAAAAGCCTCTGAACATTGTGGTGGTCACCATTATCAGGACTCTTATGCCAACCTGAACCAACTATGAGATACTCTGAGAAATATATTTTAATAAAAGTTTTAATACCCATACCAGCTATGTGAAGTTACTTAAATTTCATTTCACTAACTTACAGTGCTATCAGTGTCTAGACATGCATTAACCTCTTACCCTTTTGTTACAGATACAGGGTGTTCAGAAAGTCACTGTGCAGTTTTGTCTGTTAATAAATATGTAAGTGCACAGTGATTTCGAACACCCTGTATAATGCTTAACAAATGCAAGTATCTCAATCAATCTAAAAAACAATAATAACTGAAAATTAGCTCACACGAGCAACTGCTTGGCATTGCTACATCACAACTGCAACAAAAAAACATGTACTAAAATATATTTTAACTTGCAATTACACTTCAACAATTAAAAAAAATAATTATACTGTAAGCCTGTTAACCACAGGGAAGATATTGCTTAATGTCAAATACAAGTCCCATATGAGTATTATCTGAATTATTTTTAAGAATTTTCACAAAATTTACAAAGTTGCTACCTTACAATTGAAGTTAAAACACATTGTATATTTTATATTATAGAACAAATCATATTATGCAAAATATTTAATAAAAAAAATGTGTAGAACTGAAAAAAATACCAGAATTGCACAATCCTGTTTCACATTGAACAAGAACAAAAGCTGTAAAAGGTAAAGTACTGAAACTCACACAGCCACCTGCCAGAATTTCTCCCCACAGAGGTATATCCAGTTTCTCTGATGTAAATTTATCTCTCACAAAATCATTCACCTGTAATTAGAATAATAGTCCATGTTTTAGTTTTAATGAGAGCTTTGTAAAAATATTATTGCTAGATCTACTGAAGACAAGAAATACAATTCAGGTTTAGTACTAAATCTCTATTTCAATGCAGAAAATTAAACCTAATTGATAAGAAATCTGTTTGTTAAATGTCATAAAATAAATGAGTGAACAGATGAGATGTCACTAACAATGTACGGTTTACGTTCAAGAATATTATAGAAGGGAAGCAAGCAGCAACATTTTGGCTAATGCTATAAACACAAACTGCAACAAGGTATGGCACTTAGGTTAATTCTAAAATGGTAAATTGACAAGATCATAGCTTAATCATTTTTAGATCCCTGGTATCATTTGTTTGTTTGTTTTGAATTTCACTCAAAGTTACATGAGGGTTATCTGTGCTAGCCATCCCTAATTTTGCAATGTAAGACTAGACGGAACGCAGCTAGTCATTACCACTGCCAATTCTTGGGCTACTCTTTTATACCAACAAATAATGGGGTTGACTGTTACATTATAATGCCCTAATGGCTAAAGGATGAGTATGTTTGGTATGACGTGGATTCAAACCTGTGACCCTCAAATTACAAGTTGAGTGCACTAATCACCTGGCCATGATGAACCCTCTAGTATCATACACTATAACTGTGTATATTCTGTTACTTATGTAACATATACAAAAAAACGAAAAGTTAATATTTAGCTTGTTCATAGGAAACATGTAATGAAAAAGTATGTGATGATATTTTGGTTCAATCTGACATTAAATTATGATCAAAACCCAATTGATTCTTTGGGGAATGTGCCAAAGATTATGTCTCGACTCTTTTTATATGTATGAAAAAAAGTTACATTTAAAACATAATCATATTCTAGTTGATTTTTAAAATAAATATAGATCAGACACCAAACAGTGCACGGTAATATCTGTATTAAATTTTCATAAGATAATAAAAACTGAGAGACTGTGGTTCATAAATCCAATAATATGAGAAATGATAATTAAAAACAATAATACCTTTTCACAATGTTTAAATAAATAACAATATTACCGTTAACTTAATGGCCTTTTCAGGACATACACCAACAAGTTGAGGCATTAGGCCACGGTACAGTCCAAAAATTCCTTCGTGTCGAATTACTTTCTTTGCACAGTCAAAACTGTTTCTGTACATTAGCTCTCCAATGTAAGAGCCAGAGCGCTGATTCTGCATTCTTGTCTTGACTAAGTCTATTGGATAAACTACTGTTGCTCCAGCAGCTATTAATAATGAAAGAAACATATTTGCATACTTTTATCATTCTTATAATTTGTTTCCATACTTCAAACTATGTATTAATTTATTTATAAGCTCTTGAATAAACATAATAAAGCAAGTTAATTAAGCACTAATCATAAACTTGTAGAATACAATCTTATTAACCCATCATTAGGTATATTAAACAAACAAAAAGATTGTTTGAAAAACTTTAATTTTTGATTTGCAGCAAAGTATTTTGGCAAAAATACCCATGTTCCCTTAAATGTTTTTGTTATCAATACTAAATGTCTTGCAAGGTGGTGAGGCTGTATTTACCAATTACATGCTAAAAAATCATAAAGACAAAACAGCTGAACCAAACAAAATACATCATTTTAATAAGAGCAAATAATAATGAGAAACTTACTGAGCAAAGATCTGTGAACTATCAACATTACTGTGGTGAAATAAATAAAAATCTACAATATACACAAATGTTAACTGGATAGTAACTGACTTTTTTATATGGTAAAATTAATAAAATCAGGCTATAAAACTTAAAAAAACAAGAATATTCTCATACAAATCTATAAACCACATGATACATCTCACTCTTTTCATAATTTTAATCCTAAAAATAATAATATACACATGAAATTATGTATTAAATGTAACATCAACTGGATTTTTAAAAATATATATATTTATTTAAACAAACATTGTGAATGTTATTAAGAAGCTCTATTTCTTTATAACGTGTTTTTCAGTATTTTCAAACATTAAAAACATTAGGCATGTTAACCAGTAGACCACACCTAGTCAGGAGGCAAAGTTGTTAGATGCAAAAATTTCCATGATTATCAGCCCTCTGCAAACTGGTCAAAATGTGTTACTTGTTTTAAAAAAATTACATATATAGAATTATGTTTTATATAATGTTGTGAATACTACAATAAACAACACATTTTACATGTTAAAACAACTTTCGACTTGTCTCAACATATGACAAAATTTGTTTTGATACAAAAGCCAGAAACGGTGGAATCTAAACACTGCAGTTACAAGATGAAATTGAACACGATAGCATGCACTAGTTGTATGCTCACAGATTCTTGATGTATATACTGCATCACAAAGAAAGAAGTGGTTGCTCATATGGTCTTTGGATGGACTACAGAATACTATAAAATGGCTAATGAAACTTAAAAGAATCCAGAAGGGAAGACAGCACAAAGAACCATAGTGATGCAGGAAATCCCTGGCTAATATAAAGCAGCATCATTGTTTTTAAAACTGTAGGTCGGTATTGTCTGACAGAATGTATGGACTGCATTTTGTGACTACAACTTCACTATAAACAGCTAGAAAAGTCACTTGTTTCCAAAGCCAATGACTGGAAAAATATTTGTAGCCCTCACTACTTTTGTCATTAGATGTTACTGCTTTGCTGATAAAATAAACAAAATTTTGTAACTACCATTTGTTGCCAGCAGTTAGTGAAGTTAAGACTAAAACTGGTGAGATTGGAATGGCTTTGTGAGCCTTACTTGGATCTTACTGAGCAGTGCCACAAGGGATATATGTACAGGATAATGGATGATATCTGTAACTTACTGCACACTTTGGGTGGGTCAAGTTGGAAACAATGTCTGGAACATCAGTTTGCACAACTAAGTGTTGAATACAACAATTCAAACATTCAGCTGAAAAGCTGTTGTGACCTTTGCCTTCTAAGCTAATGAAAACATTTCTGCTATGAAACAGTCATCCAATATTTTGTAATAAATGCTGAGAATCTACTAACTTCTCCAAAAATACCCTCACTAGACCCTCAGAACTAATAAATGTGTGCAAGACATTTAGGTATAGCCAGCAGGAGCTGTGTTCTAGATCAATACAATATGTAAATCAGGTTACAGTGAATATAAAAATAATATGTTTTACTGAATTGGACCTGCCCATGTTTACTTTTCTGTAGCACTAATTGTAATGGACTGACTTGCAGTGGAGATACTGTAAGTTTAAAGTTCAACTACTGATGTTAGCATCTATCAAGACTAGTAAATATACTTTACTGAGGAATATTGTACTGAGCATCCCAGGTGGAAAGAGCATGTGATTAATATACAAGGTGAGGGAAGTAAACGTTAATCCAGATGAGGGGATTTTTGATTGAAAATGCTTATTTCGTAACACCTTAAAACAACTTTCACTACAAACAGTTGGCAAGAGTTAACTAAACTATGACAATTGATGTATATATTACACAGTTCACAGTACTACCCCAAGCTGATTACAACAGTAATGACAGACAATGCCATTAGTGATCTGTCTACAGCTACTAACATATGTAATAATATGCATTGTGGTATATGTTAATAAGTGTATTTGTATGTGTGTGTTGTTTTCATATGTGTATGGAGCTTTAAAAGAATCATTCATTAGTCTTGTGTAACACAAGTGAATCAATCACTAAAAATAACTGGCAGACAATATCTGAATAAAGGAAAGATTTGATCATAACATTAAGACTGTGAAGTATGAACTAACAATGATCATTAGCTGTTAGTCATTAATGTGGAACACAGAACATTTCATTTTCAAGAGGTAATGAATTTTATAGAAAGAATGTGTATAATACACTCATGCTGTCACAGAAAGAAAACACCATTTGATCTGTTGCTGTATTAGAATTAATTAAGAACATTTAAACTGGATCAAGTTGAATTATTTTTGGGTAGATTAACTCTGTGAAGTTATATCCAAAAACAATAGCAGCTGTTGTGTCCAAATTATAGTGTTCCAAGTATCATATTTTGTTGTGAGCAATTTTTACCTTCATTTACACAGATTACAATATTTCTGAAAAACAGTTTCCTGAATATTTTAGTAAGAGTGGCAACTATGTTTGAGAATTCAAACTGTTCAGAGGTAAGAAGTAATACCTGTGTGATACTGCTCCTTGCTCATTAATGATTAGATAAACTTGTAACTGAAAGGAGTTACAAAAAAACGATGTGTTATTGAACTGCCATATTCAGAGTATGAAGGTTAGAACTCACAAAATAGCTTAAGTGTGTGTTTCTTGTTTGGAAACCTGGGAACTGTTCTCTATAACAAACAGACAGTAGTAAAATAAATATGCCTAAATTAAAAGATAGCTTTAGATCACCACCATGGCAAAAGCACCCTCACACAGAACAGCAATGTTGTGGTCAAACACATTACCTGATAAAGCCTGATATCCACATGTGATATATGACTATGCTTGAGTACAGATAATACAATGAAACAATCAATATCTTTGGAAAAGCAAAAAGTCAAAATCATAAGCTTGAATAGTGAAATGAACATTATAATGTGACACATTAAGTTTCTGACACTTACTGTGCATGTCCCTTCTTGTTACGTTTCAATACTAAATGAACATTTTTAGAAATGTGTATAGATAGTTGTTGTACCTAAAAACATAGAATTTATCTATCCCAAAATGTTATAGACATTTAGACTTCAAAATTATTTTAAACCATTTTAATTTTACTTACTTTATACAAATACTTATAATAGAGGGAGAGATCCACAAACTCTTAAAAGACTCGTAACTTATCTAAAGTATCTAAACACATACAGTAATCCAATATAGTTTCTAAAAATTTAACATAAATTTAAATGTTAACTAGAAACTTCACATTTTCCCTGTTTTAGATGTCACAATTAGTAACAGTTACTAATAGAAGAAAATAAAGGTCTTCAAGAAATGTTACCATTTCCTCATGAATTTTGTCACAGGGTACAGATTACAAAGGAAATTGTTTTAATACAAAAAAACTTCAACTTTACAAATCATAGAATCAGTAATTAATAATTTTGGTGTCACTCACATGCTTCTCTTAGTAATAACAAGTATATTAGAAACTAGATAGAAAAATAAAGCTTCACCTCAAACCCACAGAAGTAGAAAAAAATAATATCCTGAATCAACAGGTTTATTTTCACAGGTGGTTGCAGTGCAGTTTTAATAATAGGTATGCCTTAAAATCACAACTAGTTTATAAACAAGTTTATTTCTTGAAATTGGAAACAAACCTTATAGTGTGTGCATTAAAGACAAAAATTCAGGACAATCAGTAGCAGACCACAAATGATTGAAAAGCTTTAAGAGTGAAGCATCAATTGATAGTGCCCCATTCAGAGATATCAAATAAGCAGAGCATGACATGCTACATCACTGCAAATGGAAATTCATCATAAAATATGTCATTGCAGAAGACCTATTAACTAAACAGCAAGTGCAAACACCACCAATGTGCTTCAATAAGATTCAGGTAATGTGCATGGGCTGGGGTTAAAGTGCACTTACCATAACCTTTTACAGAGTGCCATTCAACATGGTATTATGTATTTGATAACACAGTTGTTGACTATTCATTTTATCCTAAATGACTAAATCAGGGATATTTTATGAAAGAATAATAAACACCACAAACAATATAAAGGAACACTGAATACAACTGTAGATTTCATTTGAGGTTCTAGACGTTATATAACAACATACAAACTGTAAAAACACCACAAACAATATAAAGGAACACTGAAAACAACTGTAGATTTCATTTGAGGTTCTAGATGTTACATAACAAAAACATACAAACTGTAAAAAGAACATCGGCATATTTTTGTTCAATTTGATCAATGGTAGTTACAGAATAAAAAGGAACCAAAATATTGTAAAGTTTCCCATCAACTGATTAAAATACTTGTTTAAAAAAACAAAAACACTCCTCACTTGCAATGGAGTATTCTCGGCTAAACTTCTTCCCTTAAGATTTGACTAAATTCCTGTTTTTAAATATCTATTTTTACATTTAGTAGCTCATTTGATATGTATTAGCTCTAAGACTCATCTCCTGAGCTTACCATCATTTACTGATTCATCACAGTATTAGACGAAATGTCCATGTTTCCCTCATTTATGGGAGTTTCATTTTTTGTCATCTTATGAGAGACGTTTTCATCTAGATTTCTGTCTGTTCCTGGCAAATTGTCCATTTAAACACTTACCAGTCTGCACGTTACATCTTTCAGTTCAATTAAACCACTGTCTAATCTTTTGGGTTATTCTATAACAATTACATTTTTTCACCCAATTTGATTACACAAGTACTGAATATTCTCAATATTAATTTTGAACATTCTATATTTGTTAATCCTGGTGACAAAAAATTTATTTGACTAAAGTTTAATATCACCAAAAGAAGGGTATCCTAGCCCAAAACTTTGTAAATATTAAAACATCTATTTAACATTAGCTATTTTTTATTGTAAAAGTTTCTTTCCTTTTTTGTTAACACTCCGACCAAAAGACGTTTCTAGTCCTGATTTCTCCAAGCCCGTTCCCCTGGCTGTGGTTTCGCTAGATTGTAGATAGGGACAGTGGGAATCTCGTTAATCCATTCATTAATGGATTTAAATGGCAAATTCATTTAAATACAAAATTATTAGCCTAATATTAATAACCTTTCAAGTTGCTCTGGGGCCTATTAGGCTCCACTTTTCATAGGAGTGTTAACTGGCCAACAATAACAAACTGACTAAATCATGGTCTGATTCTTCACTCAATAATCAGCAGGCTAACCCTAGCCTAATTCACTCTTTACAAAACTGGCCTAAACTGTTTTAAAAATTCAAAACAATTTTGGACTTTAAGCTGCATACTTATTACACAGCATTAAACCTCTTCTCTCTGTGACCAAACAATGCTACAAATGTGCTCAATAAACTTTTGAGAGAAAATTCCAGATGTTAGGCTATGCACTCATTACTTGGCATCAAGCTTTCTTTTTCTGGTCAAAAATTTATCACTCCAACTTTTCAGAGTCCAAACCAGACAGACAGACATATCTTGAGTACAAATAATTTTGTAATAGATATGATTTGTTTGAGTATGTCAGATCTGCTCATTTTACTAAATGTTTGTCTCATTTCTTAAAGTACAAACACATAGTAAATTATATTTTGACTTGTAGTTAACATCCTTTCCTTAACACAGGAATGACTTGACCTCACACACATTTACCTATTCACCTGTGGGGTGAGAAAACTAAAACAAGCAGTAAATACAATAATGACTTATAAAAGAAATAAAATTATGGACATACTGATGCCAACTTGTGAAGCTTTATAGAACTTTGTACCCTATCATAATTTATTTACTGACCACAGGATAGCCCAATAAAACTACTACTAAACTTATATTCACAAACCACAAAAGATGAAATAATAAAGCAGCAACTAATCACTGAGTTGAATACTAAAACACAGAAGTGCAATTCAGTCATTTAGAGAACAAGTGATATTACATTACTTTTCACATGAACATTATATTATTTATTCTATTTTTGTTCTATTCTCTGTGGTTTCTTTTTTCCTCAATACAAGCCAATGATTTTAAATGACCATTTTGTACTAGACTGACATGGTCTAGTGGTTAGGGTGCTTTACTCACAACCTGAGAGTCAAGAATTCAAATCCTCATTGACAAACATGCTCACCACTTAGAGTTGCCAATCAGACCAGCCTCCCTGGTGTCAAAGCTTTTGGCTTTTAAATTACCAGTACATTGCAAACCAGTTGAGATTAAGATTATTACAGATGAAATAGTACAAGTGTCACATTCTTACTCAGGGTGTAAAATGTAGAAACCTATTTCCAATACGATTTTTCTCTCTTTCGTAACAAGCCGGTAAGGTTTTTATATTAGAACCAAAATGCCACAAGAGACTTTTATCCTCAACAATAACAAAACAAATTAAAAAGTTACTATCTTAATTGGGGAGTGAAAATAAGTCTTTATTTCAATCAAGCATTTGAATTATTCAGTAGTTTAATCAACTTCTTCATACCATTATCATCATAACCTAAACAAGGTAGCACGAAAGTAGCATATAATATCACTCAGTTATTTCATAGGAGAGATGTTAATTTTCTGGATGTATTGCTAAATAAGTGTTAATAAATTATCAGAAATAACACTTTTAATATGTTGTAATTTAGTGCAAAAATAGTTATGCAAACTAGCTGTTTTATATGAAATGAACTAGCTTTAGTACCAAAGTCTCAAAAATCAGCCTATAAAAGTGGTTGCAAGTTCCTTGTTTTAAATAATTCTACTTTCTATGAGCTGAATGTTCTGTATCTAATTACACAAGAAACTTTTCTATGTATCTTTGTTTTATTAACCCCATAAAGATTCCTTAAAGAACTCTCCTACATGTCAAAGGTTTTATTTTCAAATAAGCAAAATTGTAATAATTTTGTTCCCTAATCACATAGAATAAAATATATTAAATTCATTAGTTATTTCATGCTACACTATTACCTTAACAATAAATTAAACAAACATGAAACTGTTGTCAGCAAAGTTGTTGTTTTTTTCAATAAGACAAAGTTAGGAATATCCAGTATCATTTCTGGATCTCAAACTACAACAGTACTTGTGCAAAACAGGACAGGGGATCGTGAGAAGAATTTCTTTGGTCAAAGTCCACTAAATATGCCTTGTGAAAGCTGAACCTGGATGTTCTATACACAAACGAGTCTCCAAAAAGAGATAATACTTTTAATACAGGAAGTATGCAAAAAGTAGGAATCAGGTGACTTCGACACATTTCCTCATTCATGCAGATGAAAGAAAGCTAAGCCCAAATGATTTGAGGTTTAAGAATGAGTCCCAGCTGGTTCAAACACTGAGTTAGAAACAGCAACAACTTAGAAAATGACCAACCAATCCAAATGAGACAACTCTTAGAGAAAAAGTAATGGGGCCAAGGAGGAGGTCTTCCAAGAAAAGATGCAAGGGAGCCAACTGTCTCTTATAATAATGGAATCAAAGTCTAGCAAAAGGTGCAAGGGAGCAAATTGTCTATATAATAATGGAATCGAAGTCTAACACTGTGAACATGATGAGCAAACAAACATTCTTATTACTTAGTTGTGAATATAAGGATTTGAAGCTATGGGAAGGAGAAGAGTTCAAAACTGGTAGAGCTTATTCCACATTCCAGTGAACAAAGAGAAGGAAACATTGTAAGGACTGAGCAATTATAATATATTGAAAGGCATCTAAGATATCAACCTTACAACTCCATAGTTCTGAGGAAAAGGACTAATAGAGAGCAAGATAACAAAAACCACCAGATAGTGATTGAAAGAATGAAGGTTGATGATTGGATGCAAGCCCCCAGAATAAAGGCCTGTAGCAAATGATCCTCCTGATGATTCTCATGCTAAGTAAATCTGATACCATGGCCTTAAGAAATGAAGAGAAAGGCTCTGCATAAGAACTTGAATGACCAACCATTCAGCCACAAAAGAAGTCCATCTGTCTGCATAGAGAAACAGGTGTGCCCCTATAGGACTCAAGTCAACAGTGTACATAGAGAGTCACCAAAAGGATTTGCAATGATATGGTCAACTTGATGAGGAAGTAGGAACAAGGTTAAGAGGAAAAGGGACAAAAAAAAAAAAAGAGAGAAAAAAATAGAAATTGAGAGTTCAAGGGATCATGGTAAAGAAGTGAGACAATAAACCATGGAATGAAGAGAGGGTTGATGCCAAGCAGCCTCAGCTTCCAAGGCATTAGGAATACCCTGAAGACTTCAAGTTAAAAAAGTGAGAATGGGGAAGACATATGGTAGAGAAAACAGCATCATGTCCCACCAATAGCAGAACCATATAAGCAGATAAAAGGCAGAAGACAAAGACTCAGACCAAGGTAGTGAAAATGACCAACTTTAGTTAACCATGGGATCAACGTGTAGGGCTTCAGATAAGACAGATAAAGGGAAAAATGTGAAAATGAGAAAAGGAAAACTGAGCTGAAACCTTTGAAAGTGGAAATAAAGTTCATGCATGAATATGTCAATATGGACAAGCATGTCTAGAGAAGGAAGACGCAATCCTCAGTGTAATAGCATCACTCATTAAGAAATGAGAAGAATAAAATGACAGAAAAGTAAGGAACAGACACAAGTTCTCAAATCTACAAAGTTGTTTGGAGAAGTAACATTTTTCTCAATAGTTAAAGCATCTAATACAAGTCTAGGAAATAAAAATAACCTATTATCCTTATGATTGGGTTTAGAAAAAGATAAAAGCACTTCCATTCTAAGGACAATTTTTATTTAGTTATTTAGTTGTTAAATTTAGTTGTTAAACCACACTTTGGTAATACTAATCAACTCCACTGTGCAGATTAGCACAATTTAAAAAAACTTTTAAGAATTTCTTTACAAAAGTAACTTTCTAGACTTGCTTCACAATAGTTTGATTTATACACTGAAACTCAAACAAATACAATTAATTTGCTCAAGAAATCTAGAATTGTCTTAAACGTTGGCAAACACTGTTTTAAATAGAATTTCTAGTGCTCACGTGAAGCCTCCTAGCAGCACAACGATATGTCTGCAGATTTATGTCATTAGAAAGAAGGTTTTGATACCTGTGGTAAGCAGAGCACAGATAACCTTTTGTGTGGCTTTGTGCTTAATACAAAATGACAGCTTATGTGGATCCAGTGTCACCCTCCTGTTGTCACACGATGATTACATCATGCAATTTACATCAAAACACAGTTTAAATGAGAGACAGTTCAAGGCTAGTGGCATGCAAAATATCCAAAACAAATACATGTGGAATGGCTACAGTGTGAAGACAGTTAAATGATGTTTTTCAGAATCATCCTTTACTATACACATTTATTACAAACATTTAAAAACTACAGTCAATAAACTAGAAACATCTGACTGCACTAGACATTTACAGAGGCAAACACAAGTTAAAAACATGCATAATGCTACACTGCAAGTCAATAATTTGATTTTTTCATTAAACTTGAAATTTTAATGTTTTCTTTTATAAGCCATAATACATAAATAACTTTCTGTAATATGAGTAAGGCACGAGAGCAGTTTTTAAAATTTATTTAAATATCCTTTACTTTCACAACACAACCATCTTTATCCAAAAATACAATATCATTACATTTTCAGAACAGTTTCTTATTTTTCAAGTTTTTAAGACCTACTTCCTTCAGACCAAACTGAGGTTAGGAAAGGAAAAACACAAGCCTTTTGACAAAATTATTCTCACAAGTGTAGTTAAAATGATAAAAACAATTAAGATTAACTGCTTTTAATAGCAATATTTTTCTCTGTTAATAGAATATTACGTCATTCTATTACATCTTTCATAATAAACTGTAATTAAGGTAGTTAACCAGCCTAGATAAATCTTTAATTTTGTTTCCCTCAAGTTCAATATAAAATGTGTTTTTTGATTTCATCTGAACATTAGGAATATTCTTTTAAGCAAAAACTCGTGTATTTACTTATTTGTTCTCAATTAAATGAAGTTTATTTACAAAAATTAGGAGTCACATGAAAAACTTTTGGTTTAAAAAAATTTAAATATGTTTTTATGAAAATTTTAAAAAACAATCAGAACTTCCTCTCCCCATAAATGATAATACACATAAAGAATAAATGAACAAATAAAGCTGGTTCTTAACCAAAACTACTATTCTGTTGCTTGTAGCCTCAGGTTACGTGTACAAACCAATCAATCAAGTAGTGAACAGAGCTAATCAATTCCTAATATGATAATATTCACGAGATCTCAAACATCCGATACCTATTGTTTGTTTTGTTTTATCATCATCTTTGGTTTTCAGGCACACTTTTGTAGCTTGCGACTTTGAAATTTAAATAGATCGTCACCAGAATGTATTTATATATACTGAGAAAAAACATGCAAAGAATAAATTTTAGATTACACAACTTTTACATCACTAAAGATTTTCAGAGATGAAAGTGAGGGATAGCCTATACAGTAAGAAAAAATGTGTTGTAATCATGTATTGACTTTACCAAGTAAAAACGTATATATGTGCATTTTGTTTAGCAATATATTTTACAATTATAGCAGTTATCTGTCTTATATAGTTATAGACAAACACATACTTGGTAGGTGGCTTCTGAAGTTTCAAGAGTGATAAATTGGATAACCTCAAGACAAAGTCTATACTGCAATAAGATGTAATGTTATATTGATTGTGCTTATTATAAAATTTTACATTGCAAAGTAAATGTTTATATGGTTATTGGTTCTTGACTTTTAATCAAGGTAGGACATGTCAAGTTATAACATAAACCACCATAAACATTATGAAGCCTTTTCATTGGGCAGAATCTAACAACAAATTTACCCACAGTTTGCTATGCAAATCTCACTGTATTGCAGCCACAAAACAATTGTAAAATTATAATGGCTGTCTTTGTATATGCTGAAAAACAATCAAGATACTGATGAAATTGTTTTATTATTTTCTCATGATTTTCTTTACCTGAATACAATGACATGTAAAAACACAGACGATCTTTCCATTTAAAATAGTTTTCCCATGAATTTTTATTTTATTCTATATGTGGAACTTGTACAAAACCATTTTTACTTTTCCTAGATTTACACATGTAAAAACAAAACAACTGAAGTGTATTTTTCTTCCTGATAAGATACATACAGCTTTAGACTTCATACTGATGTTGTATTGTATTAATATAATCTCAAAACCGATTTCAATTTTTTTCTACTGACCAGTTACAAATATAACCCTTCTTTTCAGCAGATGCAACAAATAACGAACCTACACAGCATTTTCACATTTGACAACAAAAAGTAGCATAACAAATTTAAATAGATATTTAAATTAATTACTACTCTAAATATCTCATAAGGAAACTAGTAACTTGCTTTTTAAAAACATTACTGGTAACATGTATAAACCTTAACTTCAAGAAATTTGTCTTGGATTTTCTAGATTTTAATTCACGCTAATGTTCAATCTGTTTACCAATGTATAATCATATACTGAAACAAACGTTATACATATATTTTGAATTCAAACCTATGAGGCAAACAACATGAATTAAATATAAATATTTTCCAATATTTGTGATAATGTTATTTACTCTGTATAGGTTAGAAATAATTTAAACAAGCAATCATACTATTGCATAATGAAATTTTCTTTGACCAATAGAATTTTATCAAGGAGTTCAAAGTATACCTGGTGAAGAAGATTAGTGGTCAGTCTGCAATTGGCTTTGGACAATTCATTGAGGAGTTTGAAAGCTCTTCCACCCTCTAATGCTTCTCTTGTTAGAGATGCTAACTGGTAGTATTTCATGTCCATGGCTTCAGTGGTGGCCATTCACTGGACAACAGTACTTTGTCCACTTCACCCACCTACTGCTTACATGGCAAATTATACCACTAGTGATCAATGCCTCAACTATGCAGTACTGCCATCTACAGCCAGAGGTCATTAACAGAGGTCAGGAAATCGTTACATTAACATTAACTAGGATGAAAATTCAGTAACTCACTACCTCTCCATTTGTGATTGAGAAATACAAATACTCAAAGTTACTTTACTAATGACAATGTAAAGCAATGATTCTACTTGAAAAGGACTGAAACCACGTAAAACTGCATTTACTTTTATCAGAAAGGTGCTTTACATATGTTTTAGAAATAAATTTCATTTTCTAACAGTATGCTAAAGAAACAAAGGATTTAAAATATTCTGATAAAATGAAACACTCTAGCTTCACTTAAGGAATTACTCTTGAAAATACATGCTTAATAAAATACTAAATGTATACTAATAATTATGAAATAGATCATACATATAATGTAAACACACACACACAACATATTTCTGAACTAAACATAAATGTATATTTATTCAAACTTATTGGAATAAAATTACTTATGCCCTGAATGTATATATTCAAGAATTTTTGCTCTCAGCTTTTCTATAAGTCTGTTGGAAGAATTATTTGTGTTTTAATAATGAAAGCATAAGAGTAACACTACATTTCTTCAGTTGGCATGGTTCAAAATATAGAATGTATTAAACAGAATGAATGAAGTTGTGTTTGAACTTCTGTGACCACTGGTCAAGACAGAGTGCCAAAAATAAGATGTTATTCCTCCCTACAACTGGCAACAACAGAAGTTTTGAAAATAGGGATACCTCAAATTTCTTTATCATCAGTACTCACATGAAATGGTTTGATAGAGAAGACGTTAATTTAAGAGTTGTTTCCATTATATGTGTATATCATACACATACGTACATGTATAGAAAAAACACAATGCAAGAGATAAAAATTACTCTAGATTTCTTTGTTTTTATAAGATTTAAGAAATAATCTTCACTAAAAATAATATAAAACAATTTTTTTTGCATTTTCCATTTTTATTTTATTTTTTATTTCTATTTTTAACAGTGGTTTTAATTTGTAGTGCTCATGTACAAATACAGTACTTACTTTTTCCCTTCCTGTCTACAAATTAAGCAGTGTTAAAATCTCTTAATATTTTGCACATTTCAAAAAGTCATTCTGATTCAAAACTCTGCAATACTTTTATTTTTCATCATCGTATCATTTATGGTCAACATTTAATTACGATTTATCCAAATGTTTTACACCTAATTAATTTGATAGAAATATTTTGGTCTAGAGCAAATGAATAATAATGAATACCATTATATGCAATAATATTTAAGTTTGATTTCATCACACCCTTAACACTGACTACCATCTTCTAAAATTTATATGAGCTAGCCTTGATATTGTTATTTTTAATTCTGAAAATAAAACTAATAGATGAAATTAATTGAAATTTAACAAGAACCTTCCTTAAAGTATACAGTTTAAAAAATAATAATTTTGATTTTCTCAACTACTTTTACTCAGACTGAATAATTCACAAGTAAGGTGATTTTTATTTTTAGTAAGTAAATATTACTTAAACTTTACTCCAGTTTGCATAATCTCCAGCACATCTTAAATGAATATCAAAAGTTTTCTTTTTTAAGGTAAATTTTGTATTTTATTTCCATTATCTCTAGTTTGTCACTACCTCTCACTGTTATCTTTAATGTACAGGGAGCTTGTAAAAAAGGTCTTCAGTACCATGTTTCATAAGCATTTAGACCAACTCTGGATGCATCAGGTTCAACATGAAAACTGCAGAAAACGAAATGTTGACTTATCTTTCTTCAGGACAACACTGATCTGATTCCAAATGGATTTACTAATATTTGGGCTTCACATGATATACTTATAAAATACCTCAGAGGGATCTTTATGATGCTTTGTTTCCTTTGATGTGACTCAAATGGAATGCCACAAGATATCTCTTGGTAATAAAGTTGTGTTTCTGACTAATAAGCACATCCAATTATTTCCCATTTTGACCAGTGGTGATTTCATCATACAATTCAGTGCATCCTTAATTACTTTATAAGGTTATCCACTAGTTGGGACCTACACAATCTGACATATCACAGTGTTTGTTGATATCATTCCAAAACTGTTGGTGACAAGGCATTAGAAGATCCCAGAAAAAAAAAAAAAACTAGCCAACAACAGTGAATGAAAAAATGTCCTAATTTGAAATATATAATGACCACAGAGTTTCTGCTTCCCTGACTTATGTTACCTAGCTTGTTTAGTGATGAATAATTTGGTTAGATACAAGTCTGAATGGTTGAGGCCAAGAAAACAGTCCTGTAGTGGTATCTGCTGTAGTTTCTTCACTGATTGTATTGGTATATTCTGGTTAAGGCACAGCATTACACTTTATTGTTACATACACTGCTTTCCAAAGATGGCAAAACTTGCCAAAACAAATTTTAGTCTTTTTTAGATGTATGAACTTTTAGCTTGTACTGATTTAATAAAGAGAGTTTAGTTCTGAACTCAATTTTTTTTTTTGCACCAAAGTATGCAAAAGACACTTAGGTTATTCCCTTTTCAACATCACAAAATAATTTAAAGTGCACTTATGTCCTCCTTGTCAAGTATTGAAATATACTTCCCACAATGCAACACATTAATTCACTGGTAAGCAAATGTACCTACTTAAAAACATACAGGATCAATGAAAAACACAGGTATGTAACTAACTTACACTTGCAATGATACTATACTACTCGATTCAAAACATTCTTGATTCTTTAAGAAAGGACAACGAGATTAATTTCATTAATTCTAGTCAATTTAAACTCTATCACACCCAGATTAGTTGATTCAACATGCCTGTTCTGATTTGTTTTTGCAACTTCTACAAATAAAATACTTTATTTTTTATGTTTGATATTTTTTATGAAATTGCAGTTTTGAAATTTCAAAACGATTTCATCATGGTATGTAAAACTAAATACACTTATCTTTGTTGTAAATTTGAATAACTGATTTTTAAGTGCTTCCATATTCTTGCAAAACTTCCTTACACAGATTGATTTTATAAAATTTATATTTTTATGCAAAAAACACTGCACAGTGAGTGATCCACTACGATCAGTGAAATCACTGGTATACAACAAAATAGTATGTATTTTACCAAACCTAAATTATAAGCACACTGACTTTTTGTAAAAACTGTTCCATTTATATAATACATTTTAAACCTATCTGATATTCACTTGTATATTTACATTTCTTTTCAGTGATTTTCTATGCCCATTAAATAAATTATTTAAGCTAATAAGACATAACTTAACCACAGTCTTGGCAGCAAAATGAAACTGCATACAGTCTGTGGTATAGTTAATTAACTAAACCTACCTCAACTTGTTCTGTTAAAAACATTTATTTTCCTATCATACTGCTATATTGTAATTTAAATGAAGAAAAAATATCAAACGTTTTCACAAGTTTTGAAAAAAATAAGTCATGACTGTAACTGTAGTGCAACTGTTTACAAACATCTTTTTTTGAAGTAATCTATCACAAAGTTAATTTTTTATCACTGCTTTAATCTTGACATTAGCCACCACTGAAATGAAAGTTGTACTGTTTTATACAGATGTAATGATTAAAAACAACCTCACTACTTGTTAAGACTGTTTGTTTGGTTTGTTTTATGAGTTTTGAGCAAAGCTACATGAGGGCTATCTGCACTAGCCGTCCCTAATTTAGCAGTGTAAGAATAGATGGAAGGCAGCTAGTCATCACCACCCACTGCTAACTCCTGGGCTACTCTTTCACCAGTGAATAGTGGAATTGGCCATCACACTATAATGCTCCCACAGCTGAAAGGGCGAGCATGTTTGGTGTGTCTGAGATTCAAACCGCAGCTCTCAGATTACAAGTTGAGTTCCTTAACCACCTGGCCATGCTGGGCCCATTTGTTAAGATATTAGTCTACAACCTTTCAAAGACAAAATATAGCAAATTATTAACTGAAATCTATATAACCATGATTTGATTTAAATCACAAAATTTAAATTAGTGTTATTTTGTTCAAAACTATTTTAATTTTCTTCCAAATGGGTTAAGATGACATATAGTGCTCATAAAAATATTCTGGAAATTCACAAACACTAATGATTGCATTAAGAGCATGCTGAAATCAACCCAAACTTGAAAATTGCCATTTTTACTTCATTTATATATATACAGAAATAAATAAAAAGCTTTTCTTAGTGAATAAATTTAAACTCTAGCCTTTTTTTATAAATACAATGCATGGAAAAAAAATTCTATCTTCTATGGTTTGTTAAATTAATTTGTGCATTTTGGCCATGAAGGTAAGATGGACCCATTTGGGTGTGACTGAGTTAATAAATATAATAGTAGAAAGTAGTAATAAAAGATATCATTGCAAGCATACAAGTTAAAGACATACAGATTATATGATGTGCTTTTATAAAACTCATGGTTCATCACACACTGAAAAGGTAAAAGAGCATGAAACCGTTCCTCAGTTTTAGGGAAAGTGCAAAAAAATTTCAAATGTTCACCAGGATGTTTAGTACTTTAATATCATTACTCAAAGCTTTTATCATTTTTTGATATCGAGCAGACTTAAACTGCAAAAGTGTAAATGAATTCAATTGCCAGTGTTGAAATACATGAAGCTTGAACTCAAAGTAGTTTCAAGTATAAAAATCGAGGCCATCTAGTGACTTTCAAAAATTGTATCAGACTCAAAACTGAGGTTTTGATCAAGATCACAAATTGAAACTGTGATTCAAAACAGTTTCATAATCAATATCAAACCAAATAGGTTAAAATCTGTTGCACACACTCCTACTCATTGTTTATTCACTGGAACATGGTTTAGCCTTTCATTATGAATTTGCCTTAGTTTGCAGTAATGACTTTCATCCTTCATTAGGGTCTCAACTGAAGTGTTATCTTTTGACAAGCCAACATATGCTTTGTTCAGGTTCTGGCAGCACCTTCTGTCTTCATGTCCATAGTTCTGGAATGTAAGCTTAAAAGTGCTTAATGTTCTAACTAGGATAACAGACCTTGAGAAGATGTGTACAAAGAACTGAGTACGTTATATTAAAACAATTCTGAATATGCAAATAGACAAGTCATATGATACTCACAGCCAATACTTTGACTTACAGTGGTATTGCAAAACAAGAACTACATTCTGATACTAGTAATCCAGACACATTGTTGAAGTATAACAGTCCTTTCTGATGCATAATATTCATACACTCAAATCACAAAGATGTGTTCAGATCAGGGATTTAGAATTTCCAAGAAAGGTATATCCCTAACACTTAATGGAACCACAAAACAAGGGATACAGATCCCCTTAAGGAACCACACAGAAAGGGACTTTCAATAAGTTGTATCCCAGCTCTGGTATGCAAAATAAAGCATCTTATGTAGGGTCAATAGCAAAAACTGTCCATGTAAACCTGATAACAGCAACTAGCCAGGGTAAATAATAAGACATGAAGACACTCAATGAAGTATGGGTGTACCTTAATAATATATTGTCTTGAGCTATTTTCTACCTTTTAATTAAAGAAAATTTTCAAAAGTA
Organism: Tachypleus tridentatus; assembly: GCF_004210375.1. NCBI lineage: Eukaryota > Metazoa > Arthropoda > Merostomata > Xiphosura > Limulidae > Tachypleus > Tachypleus tridentatus. The sequence goes on from NC_134828.1 coordinate 106,781,806, forward strand.
GTGTACATCATGTTTAAAAATAATATTTAAAGGGATTTGTGATCATCATTGAATTTTGTATCTGGGGTAAGCCAAAGATAAGAAGAGTAAACATAGATACCAAGATGAAATCTACTTACTATCAGACCAATGTTTTGGTCCTTTTGTATCACACAGAGCAGTAAGTGCTTTGTACAAAAATGAGGCTAATATGGTACAGGTTCACTAAAATAAAGCTTCCAGTTTTATCTTACATTCCACCATTCCATACTCAAGCAGCTGGAAAATGAAAAAAACATACTGATGAAGCTACTTACAGACTTCTGTGTGACTGGACTACTGAAACAGATGATGGAAAACCATTGTCCTTGTAAGCTAGATAAATTATGAAAAACTTGTAGGGAGGAGTGGAGAACATTAGGCATAACAGCCTTAAGATGGAACATTATGCAATGGAACATGTGTTGCAGGACTATTGCAACAGTAATCAAACAGAGATTGACAAGACTTGGCAACATGAACTGTACTGATGTGGTAAAGTTCCAAAATCATTTTAATATAATGTAATCAACCTTCTGTAGATTAAAGGTAATAATTCCTAATATTGTGATGCTTAGTTTAATCTTATGCAAAGCACTGCCACATAAGTACATGAACTACAGTATCATTTAGCTCTATAATTGTACTGGTAATATTACAGGGGAAAAAGTGTTTAAGCCAAAACACACACACACACACACACACACAAAATGGTGGGATTATACGACAACACAAGCCTTGTTGGAGAACTGCACTTACAACAACAGACACCTCAACATTTGCACTCATATGTATACAAAGTTTCTCTCCATCAAAGTACTTACCAATCATTCTATTAATGTGTAGCACTTGATTATGCTCTTGGGTTTGATGTGTCACTTTATTAATTTAAGTTTTCGACCCCAACCAATATATAGCACAATATCAACTTATCAAATATTATGTTTATTAATTCATTACTCATATATATTTAAAACCTAATTCATACATAAAAATTAACAAATTCATTTTTTTTTAATGAGTAACGACTTTCGTTGCATGCTGTTTTGGTTTAACACTTTATAAACTGTTTCCTGTTGGAGAACAAAACAATTTTAAGCCACTGATTATATTGGAAAGAAAAGTTACTGTAATTAAAGTGTTTAGCAATTGCAATGGAATAATTTAAAACGTTTTAATTTGATGGTTTTAAAAAATATAGAAAAAAAGCTACACTGATACTTTTCCACTGAAAAAGACAGTCTTCAATGCTTTTTATTTAAACAATTTAAGTTTGCTCAAGCTTAATATAAAAAATTAAAGTGTTTTTAACTATAATTTAGCTCAAATGGAAATGCTATTGTGCATTCTCAAACTTTTATCAGATTTTAAATGACTAAAAGAAAGTACAGCAAATTATAATACTATTGACTTTTGTACACCAATATTAAGTTGTATTAAATTTCAGCTTAACATCATGATAAAACAATATGACTGTAATCTATGGTCTCATTTAACTGACTAATAAACACAAACATTTTTAAACCAAGAATAAACAGTTACATAAAGTGGAAGAAAACTGTATTTACTTACAGTTCAGAAGAGTCATATATAAAATCAAATTAGTATCTATAGGCTTCTCTCAATTTTTAGCATATCTTCAAAGCCATAATTATTTTGGACGAAGAATAATAAATAAATGGAGGGGAAAAAATCTGAAGAGTTCTGTTGCTACTGAATATTGAAGGAAATAGTCATTCTGTTTAAAAATACAACCTGCTGAATGATACATCACAAAAGTGTGTATTATCTTATACTCTCATAAAAAGCAGTCTATGCAATAAAATTATATATAGAACAAAAAGTTGCAGGAGCACTACGTGTAGGGAAAAACTCACTGTACAGTTTTCTTACAACAGAATAGCATACATATCTTCATTACAATCCATAACAACATGCCTTTGAACAACAAATTTTATACAATATAAGGAAAACTTGTGTTTTACCTCATGAAGTTTATGTCCATATACTAGGAACCTGTATTCTGAATCACAGTTGTTATACTTGAACAAATGAAAACAATTACTTTTATGATGTTATTTGATTCACCTTTACATAAATATATACAAATACATACATAAATTATGACTGTTTTATTCAAATTTTAAAATAACAGAGTTTGTACTGACATACCTCCTGCAATTGAGCCTAAGAAAAATCTGTACAAGCTTTCAAGTATCTGGATGGCAATTCCTCTATCTGCTGGGCTCTGAAAACATAAAATTAAAACAAAAACATGAATTCTGCATGCCATGAATTATTTCCAGATGGGGTTTGTAACCCATTACAAACAAGTAATGCAGTGCTGTATGAAAGCAGAAATATATATATATGTTTTTGGGTTTTTTTGTGCAGCATTTACCCTTCAGGATTGTTTGTTTGCTTTCTGGAAATTTGCACAAAGCTACACAAGGGTTATCTGCATCAGCCATCCTTAATTTAGCAATGTAAGACTAGAGAGAAGGCAGCTAGTCATTACTACCTATTGCCAACTCTTGGGCTACTCTTTTACCAATGAACAGTTAGATTGACTGTGACATTACAATACCCCCACAGCTGAAAGGCTGAGCATGTTTGTTGGGATGGGAATTCAAATCCCTGACTATCAGCTTACAAGTCTAGCCACCTAGCCATATTGGGGCATCCCTTTTAAGACTGGGTCAAAAGAATTCATATACCAGTATTTGGGGATTGTAAAAATAAATTACCCAATGAAACTGCATGAAACTTAACACAAAACTTCATGTTCTGAAGGAAAAAAATAGAAATACTTCTTTTCATCTTATACATTCCTAAAAACTTGTAAATGTATCTTAAAGTTTTTGTTTCAGTGAAAATTAACTCTTTCTGTAATCATTAACATGGTTGGTACTTAGTATATTTTTATTACCTACTGGAGCAATTACATAACCACCTTAAAGATATAAATTTCACATGATTAATAATTATTGGTAACTGCAGACTAATGCACAACCTTTAAGACCTGTAAATTTGCTAACTTTAAATATCCTTACATAAATTATTGTACCTTTCAAATGGAAATACATAAATAAATTTAAGCTTCAATTGCTATAACTAATTATGATATTTTGAATGTTAGATGCTTCAGTATTCACGAAACCAGTTTTGTGGGAGTAGAAAATCATCACCACCACTTTTATATACAAGACAAAGGTCAACTATCCAGTACAAGTCCCTTTTGAATGGATGTCCAAAGAATAGGTCATCAGTCAAATAAAAATCTATCAAAACAGCAAACTATTTTAGGTGATATTGTAATTTTTCGTGATTATACGAATGTAAGGTATAAACAGTACTGGCTCATCATACAGGCATGCTGCAAACAAACTGCTAAGCTGAATAAACGTCCACCTGGTGAAAAATATACCTACTACCCTTTTTTGAAGCTTAACATAAAACATGTAGTACAAACTAATGCAATCCCTTTCCTGTTATTTTTGACAAACTATCATTCATTGCTCTGGCTATTTATTCACAAACTTCAAACTAAAAACACTAATAAACATACAATTCTCACTGTAGACCGTTACAATTATATTCAAATTAAACTCTGAATGTATATCTAAATAATGCCTTTCTGGAGTCAAATAATTTTAAAGGATGCAAATTTTGTATGCAATGAAAGACACATGGTCATTTTAAAACCTGTCAACTTATAAGACAAGAAGGTATATTCAAAATACATATAAATTAAGAGAAATGTATATATTTCATACATTGTAAAAAAAAAATACTTATTTTATCTGTCGTTATAAAATATATATCATAAGTACCACTAAACAAAAAGTTAACACTTACTACAACTAAAACTGTATTTCCAAAAACACTTATCTCCTGTTACACTTACAGCTATTGCTCGACTCTCAGGGTTTCTTCCTTTACCCATCTAAGCATTGGTATGATTATTTTCTTGCTTGTTCCAATCTTTTATACATTACTTAATATTAGTATTAAGAGCACTTTCCACCTACATTAAAGCACCCTCTCTCTTATTACTGTATATAAACACTTTCAGATAATGTTATTTTCTCAAGACTGACTATAATACCAGCTCTCAGCAAGAAGGAAGAAAGGGTGAGAGAACATTAGAGAAGGTAGGTATTATTGGATATACATTTTCAGTTTAAGAAAATGTAACCTTCCAAAATAAACTTACCTCCATTTACACTTACATATTTATAATCTCACACTGATAAGGTGGAGAGGCTAGTGAGGGCAGTATCCATAGATCATGGACGTGTCAACAGAAGATAGGCACCCCAGTTGAGGAACCACATGACAACCAGAACAGGTATGCTCTTCATCTGGAACTTAATTCATGTATTGTGGGTGGAATTTTACATGATTTGTCATCACTTTTGGCCAAGCCCTAACCAGAGAGCAAAGGCTTCACTACTTGGAGTTGGAATTATAGGGCCATAATCCCTATTTCTCACATTTGCAGTTAGAGTAATTGGACCTTCTCCTCAACCTGAAGAAATGCAAAATGAAACATCCCAGGCTCAGAATAATGAGAGCATACATGCCTTACTCAATCTGAGACAGAAACTCATCTGGTCTTGAGTTATGAATACTCATTGTCACTCCTCAACTGTGTGAGCAAGGTAACTATCTACTTGTTTCTGGAATTACAGGGTGAACATGAAACAAACTGTGCTTGACCAAAGACTCAGTATGGGATCACTTTTCATTCAGAATTATGAGGAGACAGAATTGTTAGAGTGAAGTTTGATGATTGTCCTCTTAATAAGATCAGACTATGAGGCGTTGTCTATTGAAGAACAAGAAGGACTAAAACATTGTATAGAAAAGACTCATAATCTGTGTGTAGACCCTGGAATTCATGACTGTTGGTACACGCACAACGGCACTGAAGTGAGGCATTTGTGAAGAGATCAAACTCACAATGAAGTGGAGGTAGAGGAAGCCATATTTTATAGCATCTCAACAACCTCTCAAGACTGAAGAATGATCCTAACTGGGGAAACTGTAGAATCCAATGAACTGATGTTTCTGATGCCATGGTCCCATAAAGACCATTAAAAGGATCTCTTGTGCTATCATCCCAATCCCAAAGGCATATGAGATTTGAGTGATGCCCAGGGAGTCAAGGTTCTTGAATAAAGGTAAAACTACAACCCCCCTGCAAGAGCCAATGAAATCTAAGACACCAATGGCAACAAGAAAGAACATAGAAGTCAATAATCAAAGCAATGTTCTGCAAATGATGGTTCCAACTTCTCATCAATGAAGTTGATGACTGATTCTTCCAATGTGTGGTACAGGAAAAACTAAGTGCTGTATTTTAGAGGTTAACTACAAACTCTACAACAGAACCCATACATTCAATGAGCTAACATATTATTTTCTTCCATCTGGTGGCAGTAGGCTAAATGACGAGGTTCTGACAACTGCATCAGATAAGGCATAACTGCCCCTTTACATAATTGACAAGTAATATCCCTGCACAAATCCATGCCCCTTGGATAGAGATAAAAGTAAATACTTGCTCAGACCTTTCAGCCATCAATGTAAGATGCAGGCTCAAAAGCAACAAGGGACAGACCCAAAATATCACTCTTGATGAATCAATTGATGAAAACAAATTAAAGGCAGCTTATCCCAAAAGTGATCCCCCATTTTTAAAGACTGTGCTGATTACAGCTGATTGGAACAAAGTTTAGTCAGATAAGGTTTTTTTGTTAAAGTAAGGCAACATTGAATATCTACTGTGTCCACTGTTGGGAATCACATGCTGGGTTCCAGCATTGAAAATTCATAATCTCAATACTGTTCCACAGGGTATCTGAAAAGCAGGAGAAACTGAATCTAAATTCTCTCCAGAATTTCAAGGATCAAACTAATTTGCAGCCTCAGAGGTACCTGAAAATAACACCATGGAACCATGGATCACTTACAGTAACAACAGAGGTGGACTCTCCCTCTTTCCACTTACTGTTCAATAACAGATATCAGAGATGGGATATAAAAGACTTAATTTGCCTCCATGTCAAAAATAATACAAGAATTTCTACCATAAATCAGCTTGCCAATCAGTTTTTTGTTTGTCTTTTTACAAAAATAAACTAGGTAATACTGAGAATGCACAAGTTCTCTCTAAATGATCAGTGCACTGGGAAACCTGTTAGTGATGCTTTTTTGAGAAAAAGTGGTAAATATCTAAATGAGGTGCTTACAAATAGTGCAAGAATAGAAGGTGCAATGACAGCGGTGAAGAATGTCACAAGACAAATATTATTAAGAGCAATTACGTGGGGTATAAAAGACTGGAACAAGCAAGAAAAAATCAGACCTATACCCAGATGAGCAGAGGAAGAAACTCTGGCAATCGAATAATATTCATAACTGTAAAAAGAGGTAACTTGGAATGATTATTCTATTTCCTTCAAAATATTAAATTCTCTATCCATGCCACAAACATGCAAGTTTTTGTTCTGTTACGTATGCCATAAATCTTTTAGTTTCAATCTACCTACCTCAACTGCCTTCATATCGGCAATGCGAGATGACAAAACTTTGGCATATCTTAATGGAGCAATTTTTTCTAGATCGGCAAAAGTAATACGCCTGAAAAAAAAATTACTTTAGAAACAATTTTCTGATGTCAAATTATGAGAATTATAAACAAAGATTACCCAAAACTTTCTACTTAAACATGGTGAAAAAATATTCTGATTAAAAAATTCTAAGAACTGAACAAAGACAAACATCACACACACACACACTGATAGTGAAAATTTTAATATGCAATAACTAATTCAAAATAACTAATCTAACCAGAACTACTTCATAAAGATTTGTAAATGGTACATATTTTACAACAAAAATTCCAACTTAAATCTATGAAGCTATTTCTTAAAGAAACTGCATTAATTCAAACTACTTTTGGACTCCTGAGACAAAGAGACAGAGCACTTCTGATAATGAAACTAAATTTCCCTTAAAAAAATGACAATAAAGCTGTATCTTGCACACAAGATCAACTAATTATCATAATTACTCACTGAAACAGTAGCTAATTCATTCTGAATGTTAACAAATCCAGACACCCAAGAAAAGGTGTATGTCTACAACACTGTCAAGTGACATTCTTCCCTGAAAGCAAAACTGGGACATGTTGTAAAATTAAACGTACTCATATGCTTGAAGATCCTCTTGTGCTCAGAAACTTCAAAACAAATGTACAGCATCAGTACAATTTATTTCTAATAAAACCACAACACTATGGTATCTGATGGATGCCTGTTAAAGCAGAGAAGTTCAGGCTTGGTGAAATAAATTTTATGGACCTTATATATGCAGGCATAATTTTCTGAATTGCACAAGGATTGAGCCACAACAAACAAGACAAAACTTTCACACATAATACAAAGGTTTGATAAATAAACTTGTTTACAGTACAAACAGCAATTTAAAGTAATATTACAACTTACAAAAAAGCAAATGATTTTGTGGGTATAAAACAAAGAAAACAGAGTGACAAGCAAAGTATAAAAGGCTTCCTTAAATAAACAAGCAAGCATGTTGTAACCAACAACAGTATACATCTTAAAATACAGTGCCAAGTTAACACAAATTTATTGATTTAACTCCAGTACAAAATAACAAAAAATAATGCGAAATACAAACAAACAACTTGCTCACAGGTGAACTTATACTTACTCAAGAGTATACCCACTCATCCTTACAAATAAAGTTAAATGTATAATCACTGGAAATTTGCAACACTGTCCAAAAGTAAAACTACAAACAAAAGTCTAATCATAATGAGAAATAAGAGATTTATGAGTTTTAATTAATCTAACTGAAATATCAAAGTAATTCACTGTAAATTAGTGACAGTAAATCATATACCAAACCAGTAAAATGTCAATGTAGACCTATCTTAAAATTCTAAGGTAAACCCCACGCCTGTTAAATTATCTACTAAAAAACCAATAACAAATATCTGGTAAAGTATCTTGTAATTTAAGATAATACCTACGTAAAGATCTATCGATGCCTATGAAAGCACCTACAAAAACCTGCTCTCTAAAGCACCAATGCTGTTTCAAATAAACTCTACAGTTTCTGACATGTGAAAACAGTGATTAATGTCCATTAAAACAGCCAATGGACAGTGAAGATCATGGGCAAATCTACCTTCACCTACTGCCTAATGTGCTGACAAGAATAATTCAGCATGCTAATTAAAAATCATGTTATTTGTTACTCCTGCAAGATACTCAGACAAGATGTTTGATCTTCAAATAACCAAATTTCTGAGGTTAGTTGGTTGGTTGGTCGATTTAGCGTTTTATGGCACAAAGCAGCTAGGCTATCTGTGCCAAACATCTGGTAAAAAGTTAAAAGTAAATTTAATAAAATTCATAAAAGGAAATTAAAGTAAAACAAAACAAAGTTAAAAAACAAACAAACAGCATAAAACCAATGTTTACATCTAGTCTACAATGTCAAGAGAAAAATTACAGTAATTCAAGTTGTAAAGGACTTTCTGTGGCCTAACTGTAATAATCATAACTCGCCAAGAAGACTAACAGGTAAGTACAAAAACCACCATCAATCATCAGAAGTTGGCAATTTCTGAGGTATGTTAAAATTAGCAATATGCTTTAGTAATGCTATGTTTCAACTTGAAGAACTACAAAAGAAAAAAGAATTTTGTGAATTTAACACAAAATATACTGCTGAATGTCTGTAAGAAAAACATATCACATTTCAATTCGTAATCAGTGTTGAAGCAGTACAAACATCTCCAGAAATATCACATGAAGATGCTTTAAATACAAAATACAATTGTTCTCACCCAGTCTGTTGACAAACAAACCCAGCTAACTGAAACAGAATATCCACTTCTAGTGGTGTCAGCTGAGATATCTGCTGGGATGATAACAGGAACTCCTCTGAAAAATACAAGCTCTTATAAGCTGTTATGTGCATGAGATATTTCTATCTGAATTCTTTCAAATTAATTGCACTGAAATATTTTAAAGTACACAAATTGAAGGTTATTTTCAGTACTTGGAACATTAATGTTTGTTTACTTCTTTGTTTGTTTTTTAAATTTTGTGCAAAACTACACAGAGGCCATCTGCAAGCCATCCCTAATTTAGGAGTTTAAAATTAGAGGGAAGAGCGCTAATCATCACTACCCACTGCCAACTCTTGCTCTACTCTTTTACAAGCAAATAGTGGGATTGACTGTCACATTATAATGCCCCCACGGCTGAACATATCTAGTGTGACGGGGATTCGTACCTGCAACCCTCGGATTACGAGTTGAGTGCCTTAACCACCTGGCCATGGACCAAACAGTAAAAAAATAAGTACCATTCTGTACAGCCCAATAAAGTTGAATAATAAATTTCATATACAATAATTTTTATACTTTTTAATGTTTGATCACTATTTAACTCTGTGGATGAGTTCTAAATTATAAAACATGAAACTAAGCTCAGAAAAAAAATTATCTTTTCAGAGAAAGAAATCTGGTATTTTCAATAATTAATAAAACCTGTAGAAGAACAGTTTGACCAAATGACAAATTCTTTTCTTTGTTTACTGGGATCATTACAGTTAAATGTTGAGATCACGTGAAAATGAAATTAAATATATTTTATAAGGTAATGAAATTAATATATAATTACAAACAACATAATTGTATGTGTAACAGCACATACCTCAAATACAGCTGTAAGTTACACAGAAGGAGATATAAAATGTTGGGTTAAAAACACACTCCCAATAACTAACTAATTCATGTGTTTTTGTTATTTATAAAACACAAAACTTACTTCCACAATGAATTTATTTGTCACAATTATTAAGCTTAATAGGAACCTAAACTTAAAAATAGCCATTTCCAAAACAAAACTGAAACATATGATTGAAGTATTTACATAAAAACTGAGTAACAACTTAATTACAGAATTTTATTTCCATGAGAATGATTGGTTGGGCTTGGGAAATTAGCTGTTAAGTTACAGGGATAGTAATCAGTCAAAATGCCAGTTAAACCAAAGATTACCTAGGTTTACATTGTGTGTAAAATATAAAAAAATATAGTAAGTTGGGCAGATACAACATAAAAACAAAGAAAAAAACGTTCAAGTCAATTCATTACTGGCATGTTGGGCATGATGTTTGTTTGAGCACTTTATTATAAAAAATAAAATACAGACCTGACCATTATTCGTATTAATTCTCAATGAAGACACAACTTCACTGGTTTTGATTCACTCAAAGTTAAGTTTCTCATCTTTTTGATGTAGGGCAAATCCAGAACATTTGTAAAGCTAATGTTTATTCTATTATTTTCAAATTTATGATTGAAAAACTTTGGTATTTAATAAAAAATACTGGGGAAGCAATATTGTTTGCAGTTCTTTACCCTGAACAGTCAAATGAACAGTTCAAAACTCTAAATGAATAAAATGAAATAACAAGCAAGAATTATTAAACTATAGTAATTGTCATGCTGAACTGCTTTGTCTCCTGCTTCATTTTCTTTATCACTGTGTCCTTGAAAGTAACTGTCTCTAATTAAAACTTCAATGAAATAAGTATAATGCATTATGTGACCATACTAACAATTGTTACCCAGCTATCTGGTTAAAAATGGGTAATTAATGAATATGTTGAAAAATAACACAAATGCATAGTATTTGAATATTAATGTGATTAAAATTATTTTACACAACTAAAGGACATAAATTGCATCTTATTGGTCCAGCTTTATGATTACCCATTTTCCATGACATTCCAAGTTTTTTTCTATCACCTGTTTTGAAATTCTCATGTTATCAATATATTGAAAGAACAATAAATTTAATACCAATTTTTGAAAGACTCAGTTCTTATGTAATTTTTACTGTATATTAGCTCAAAAGATAAAGGCTGGGAACACTGATAATTACATGAAAGCTTGTTTTTTAGCTTGTTACAGCAATGTTAATGAAATGGCATGTTTTGAAACAAGGATTATGTAAAACTAGGTCACACTTTTACATAAAAAGGTAATATAACATTTAATCTCTTAATGAAGATAACATTTTAATGAAATTATTATAACAAGAACTTGATGCACAGTCACCACAAAAGCCCCATGTAAAAAGTAAAAATTATTCACTCAATTTCTTGTGAGAATTTAACTATTATGAATAAAAGGAATTAAAATATTATTGACTATAATTTTTCAAATATAATATGCATTTTCTTCATAAAAATTCATCTAGTAGTTAGGGTGTGTATAATAGACGGTTATTTCATGGTGTAAACACAACGGCTCTAGAGAACAATCACTCATTCCACATTTGCTGTTTAATTAGTTGACTGCAACTGACATCCATCACATTGAAATAACAAACCATACCCCAAGGAATGTTGTCAAGATATATGTAATTCTCATCCTGGATATCCTTAATGCATATCATTTTATGACACCCGACAGCATTGAAGATCAGCATACAACGTTCCTGTAAGAGGAATCTGCACCACATGATATGCAACCACTCTTTAGTTGTACTTTCATTTATCCAGCATTTTTCAAATGTATGGACAATCACACCTTGTGGCCATACTACATTCTTTGAGCTATTTTTTTCATATATAATGACATGTTTCATCTCCATGTGCTCTGAGAATGATTGTTAAGTGATTCTTCTTGTTGTCAGTTGATCCAAAGATCGATGATTGTTTACTCCTTTGATAAGTACATTTTGACCAGACAGAATGTCAAAGATGAGGGGTGTCTGATCTGTACTGTTTCTTTTACAACTGTATGATGCGACACTGGTACATGAGTAGTTTCTCTTCAAAATAATGAGACATGTATTTCATAGCTTAAGTGCACCAATGTATGAGTGTATCATGTCTTTGCATGAAGAGGTAGCACCACTTTGGAAATACATTAAATGTGGTACTGGGATCCAAATGTTTTGCAAGGTGAAGGGCCTTCAAACCAAATACCATGCGACTGACAGTGCATCCACTTGCTCAGCACTGATGAATATATTCCAAAAGTTATTCCTCAACCAGCGAGTGTTGAGCCTTCCTTCCATATTAAGGAGCTATAGGTTGCTTACCTTGGGACTTCAGTGTGTCCACTAACCTGACGATGACCAAAGAAAGTTGAAATTTCAACCCAAAGGAGCCATTTTTACATATGAGAGGTAAACTGTTTTCATGTTAGATTACAAGTGATAAGGTAAAGTTATCTTGAAATTACACATGTTTTTAGACTCAAATACAAATTAGTTACTATGCTCAATATTTTATAGTGGAATTCTATGGTACTGCTATAGTACTTTATGATTTTTGGTTATTTCAAAATGCATAAATAAAACTAAGCTATATACATAAATAATGTATTATAACTAAAATGTCAGTATTTCACAAAATTATAGTCCAACTAAAACACAGCCAAGACAGATTATAATGTAAAGTTCAGTTTTATATTACTGGATAGGGTAACAAGTGCACGTGCACTATGTCATTGTGTTATTTTGTTTGTGTTATAAAGTATAGTCATTCTGGAACATAAAAAAGGATAATTTATATTTATTTCCTAATTTTTATGGTGGTTATGAAGTTGGTCAAACTGACCAAACCAGTATAAAGAATTAATAGTGAAAATAAAAAATAAAATACAGAAGTTTTTCTTAAAAAACGTTTTTGAATTATCTAGAGATTATAAAGATTTTGCACGTGAAAGTTGAAAATTTCTAATGCATAAAAGTATTTTTGATATTAAAATGAAAATTACTTTGTATGTTGGATAGTCAACATTCAAAAAGGAAAAGGTATGAGAAAAACATTACTTAAAAATCTGATATTTTGCATATGTGAAAGCTTTATGTTTACTACTAATTTGCAAAATTTCATAAAGAGAAGCCGAGTAATATAAAAGTTATCGTAATAACGAATACAAAATGGTTACGTGGTCTATCCATGGGTCAAACCCATGCTGACTTTTTCTACAAGGTCAGTCAGATTGAGATTTTGTACTCTTTGTTGCTTCCACACCATAACTTTTAATATACTGTGTACCTTCACAAACTAGTCTAAAATACACAAAAAAATGTGGTTTTTGATGAAATAAAGATTTGTCCATGAATATATATAATATTTCTATATACCAGTCCAAGTGATAAATGATTTCCATGTCATGATTAAAAATACTTTTCTTCTCCTCAAAGATCTTGAATTTCATTTGCACAATATCTAAAACCTCAAATACATTTCAAATGTTTTAGAGTAAAACTTTATTTTTTATCTTTTATTTTCTCTACCCTAACTTTGTAAAAGGTTGTTCAATTTGACTAATCTCACAACACCTAAAGAAAAAATAAAAATTGAACAGAATCTAAGTTACCTTTTTCTTCTTCAAATAATAATATTTGTTTTTCCTAAATAGCTTTATGCTCAAACATTTTTTTGTACTTATATTTTATTGTTTTATTGCCCTGTGAGCCCTGTATTCACACAATTATAAGTCGTAAATCACTTAACAAATGTGCACCTCATAACTATTCTATTGAATTACCTTATGCTCCAGCTACTAGCAAGCATACCTCATGAAAATTCTATTATCAGTAGTAGTAATACTTATTTCACCAAATCTAAACCATAATCTTCTATCTTGTTTATCTTTATAATAATAAAGAATACACACAAAAAACAAGAACACGTATTTACCTGTCTTTTCATTCTACCTTTTTTTTTATAGTAATGGTAGTACTACACTAAATTATTTTTTATTTAATTGAATAATGTACCAAAAAATATAAAATAAGAACTTACAAAAAATCAAACAATGTCCCATAACTACCACAACTTTTCTGATTTTCTAACTACTATGCAACAACAGCCCTTAAAATTTCATTTAAACTCACTGATGTGTTTTCCATGTGAACCAATCTTGAATTGAAAGTAAAACTGATAATTCTCATTACAGAAAACAGCATAATATATCATTTAATAGAGTATAATCTTGGTTATCTATTGGTTATAAATAATATAGTGTTAAATGTCAAATAAAACTATTGGTAATTTTAAAAAGACAGGATGTGACATGTGGGTGAGGTAAGAGGGGTCTGTCTCTTTCATAGCTCAGTGACCAAATACGATTAAAGAATACAAAATCATGCTTTGCAAAAACAGTTACAATATTATTATAAGTAATTTACCTAAAACTTTGTACTTCTAGGAGTTTCAATAAATTGGAGAAGATGGGTTGCCAAGAGAAAAAATTTAACAATTTTCACACTAAGGAAATTTGAGGATTTATTTTTAATATTGCTTTATAAAAGTAAGAAGTTAGAACTTGAATACTATTAAAATATAGACTAGCTATGTTTTTATGTTGTATTTATTGATATTTCATGAAGAAAAAGAAGTTGAAGTTTTGAATGTAACTTACTTAAACCTTTTGTCATGAACAGGGAAAAAATGTCCGTGGAGAAAGGGTTAAACACTACTTTGTTTAAATTAGAACTTCTTGTCAACAAAAGATTTGTATGTTTTCTAAAGGCATGAAGATACGTGAAACATAGTTAAAGTTATAGTATGAAAACCGAAGGCCAACTTGGGGTCATGACATCAGTCAAATAGACTGAGCCCATACATAACAGTTAAAATATTTTCTGTCATAAGTTTATTTTTTAATTCAATCTCATGAAATCAAAACAGCCCCATTCTCTTTAAGCACTGAACAAATGTCAATAAACAACCAATATGGCTATTATGTAATAATCTCTGACTTTATGGTGACTTTTTAAAATTAATCCCATAAAATTAAAACTGCCCTCTTTACAAGTGCACAGAGAGGAAATGTTTCAAAAGAAACTACACATATCTCACTCTATAAAACATGTTGCAAAAAATCAGACTTAATAAAAACAGGCTGTAAATGGGTTTTTGAGAACATTTATTTGCCAGTCCTGATTGCAAACAGAGCAAATGCTAAAGCAAACATGCAATTAGAGATTATACAGATACCTACTACTCTTGTTATCAAAAGGTTACTTTGACTGCTGTATGGCAAATCTCTAGGTACATATTTATGTTGATAAAGCAAATTTGACTTGTTCATAACAATTAAGGTGTTTACCATATTCTAGGGTATATTCAGAAAATTATGGTACATGAAGATCTAAATGATACATAAACAAAATTCTGGACTGATTTAAAAAAAGAGCATACATAAACAAGAAACAGGTCAGTGGTCAAATCATATAAATTATATGAAAATGCCCAATCCATATTGTAATTTCATCAAGTATGCCACTTACTAATTTGAGATTAAGCTGCAACACACTTTATACTTAGTCATGCAATATTAAAACTAGAAATAATAGGAAATTATAAAAAATGACATTGTAAGAAAACAATGACTAAAAAATAAACTAATACAAAGAACAAGATCCAAAGTTTTATTGCAGGAAACTTTAAATGTACATAAATAGAAAAGAAACAACTAACTTATAAAAATAACAAGACTCTAGCCATTCCTATGGATAAAGGAAAGAGCTACACATAAGAAGATTAGTCAATAGCATTGGTAACAGTATTTTAATTATTATGCAAGTAAAAATAAGTGACCAACTTTCATTGCATGTTTATGTACAGTACTTCTATGCCAATGAGAGAGAATGAAAAATTTTTCAAAAGTGAAAGGTCTACAAATTTGTTTGTCTAAAAATTAGCTTTATATTCTTTGTTTTGGTCTTCAAAATGATGATAGGTTGCATTAAAGTAGAAAGCACAGTAGGTTGGAAAAGTATAAATAACATGCACACAGTGCCCACAAATTATAATTACACATTGTAATTACTATGTCTATTTCTTCTTCTTTTTTCTCTTTTATTTCTGTATTGATGATATTGAAAAACTATTTGTTTTGAATTTCGCACAAAGCTACACAAGGGCTATCTGCTCTGGCCATCCCTAATTTACCAGTGTAAGACGAGAGGGAAGGCAGCTAGTCATCACTCACTGCCAACTCTTGAGCTACTCTTTTACCAACAAACAGTGGAATTGAAAAGTCACATTATAAAGCCCCCACGGCTGAAAGGGCAAGCATGTTTGGTGCGACCAGGATTGAAATTCGCGACCCTTAGATTACGAGTCGAGCATCTTAACCTCCTGGCCATACTGAAAAACTTGGAGGGCATATATCCTCATTTAATAAACATACTACCTTTTCAATGTTTTTTATTTAGGTCCTCGTTTCAATTTAGTGTGAATCAAAGGTGTAACATAATAAAAAACAAATACAGCCTGCAATTCTCTTATATTTCCATTAATCCAAATGAAATGTGGTAAAAGGACAAATTGAAACAAAATATTATAGCACACTGATTTAGAATTTTAAGTTTCTTCTGATTTTATATAAAAAAAGGTTAAATGTACAAAATATTGCAAAGTTAGAGATTTTAACCTGATATATTTATATTTTGACCAATCCAGAAGAGAATTTTGCACACATACCTTAACACAACTTGCAGAGACTGAAGTGGAAAGATATGAATTTTTTACCTTTCTTGCAATTTTACAGGGGTCACACAAAATCTTTTAATCCTCTCACAATGAATAGGTCAAAGTGTGAAGACCTTTCACAGACTTACATTCAGTATTTAATTAAACTACTTTATAAGTATATACAAATGATCCTGGCATCAAACATAGTTAATAAATTGAGTTTTAATGCAAAGTTTGTGTTCTTAATTTTATAAGAAAATAATCCATAATCTGCCCTGATAACAGAATTGTGACATTTGTGAAAAAAGTTTCAAGTACATAGGCTATAGTTTATACTCCATTCCCCTACCCTGAAATATGCTATATTCTGAAAATCTTACAAAAACTAGTGGATGGAAGGACAGACATAACATTTTTTTAAGAATGTTTTAAACTCTAAGTAAACTACCAAATAGATGATCATTGTTTTACTTATTCAAGAATAAAAATGTTGTTTAAGTTTCACATAATCCAAAATTCAATGCTTGTAGCAACTAAAATTATATTAACCACCTTCTCATTTAGGATTAAGTTAAGTACATTTGGAAAAGACTAACCTGCCATTAAAACTTCAATAGCAAATGAAACTAATAAAAAATTACATTGTAAACCACACCTGCAGCTATTTAAGTAAAGTATTTAAACATTTGTAAAATATTTCAGTTAATGACTTGTTGCAGACAAGGAAGTTTTCCACAACTTTAATTTTTAAGGTTTGTCTGAATAATAAATTTCATTTAATACACTAGGGATGCAAGAAAGAAAACTATAAATACTGCATTTGCCAAGAATATTCCAGGTGAAAAGAGTAGAGAACTTCTTGCAAACATCTGCCTGTGGTGTTCACACTAAAAGAGTATGTGTGTTTTCTTTCAGCAAAGCCACATCAGCTATCTGCTGAGACCACAAAGGGGAATCAAACCCCTGATTTTAGCATTGTAAATACGTAGACTTACTGCTGTACTGGTGTTCGGCTTTAAATAAACAAATTTAACAGAGTTAACTAAACATTACTAAATACTAAGATGAATCTTTCAAGTATTCCTTTAACCTGTTCAGCGCCATAGACGAGATAACTCGTCCATGCCAATCGGTAACACAGTGCCACAGACAAGATAATTCGTTCTCAATAATACCCAACTTCAATGCTAGATGTCAGCAACATACATGCATTTGTCCTACCTAGAGAAAAAATAGTATTTGTTGCTTATTACTCAATTTTGCTGAACAAAATGTGGCATAGGAGCTGCCATAGCAGCTGAAATACTTGGCAGTCAACAGGTTAAGGAAGGTTCAATATAATATGAACATTATTAGAACAACTAGAGTATGACTGATTAAAAATGCTATAAAAATTGCAATATTTATGAGAGAAATACGTATATCATATAACAAAAAAGAAAAAAGATTTTTAGAAAAAAAGTATGTGATTTATTACATAAAACAACATTGACAGAAAGAGCATCACACTGACAAGGTATATTGACACATTAATAACATTAAGCATCAGGTATTAAACATATATATAATACCCAAATGTCTGCCTCTGATGTTTTGCATCTCCCAAATAACTAACTGCAAAACAGAAAAGTTAAAATATAGATATAAAATGGTTCTTTTCAAGAGAACATTACAGAAAAATTATTCATTTTTCGCAATTCCTAAAATTTCATATTGGTATCAACATCGATTTGCGAGTCTTCACGTACGGCAAATTGTCTTTCATGAAGAAAATTCACAAAAAAGGGTCATTCACTGTAACTGACTGAATGAAATATTTCAAATATGAAACCATAAAAATTAACAAACAGAATAACACATTTGAATGTTGATGTTCAAGTCTCTTCTTGAATTTCTCTTACTTTTATTCACATCTGTACTGTAAACATGCATAATCTTATTGTGCTATGATGAATAAATGAAAATGGAAACTGTAAAAAGTGTCACTTCAGTGGTGATCTTTTCTTGTGTTCATTAAAATGACATGGAATGGTAGAATCAAGTGGAAAGAAACCCTATGGCTACTTAGCACATCCGAGTCCTCTTATTGTATCAGGTGCACCCAATGCAACAAAACCAATAACATTTTTGCCAACAATGAAATGCAGTCAGTCTTTTTTGCTTAAAAACAAATGCAATGAAGATCCCCTTATTGAAATAACACATGTATTGATATAATATACAGCCCACTAGACAACCATAGTTTGTACACACTATGTTCCAAGATAATTGGTTGACTGCACATTTTAAATTTATTCATCACTATTTTTTTGGAAATTAACTGATGAATTTTTCAACAAACATCTAATAAATAACAAGTCAAGCAGATATTATGAACCTATTAACAATTTCTACAGCTTTATGTAAGATACAATGTTTTATAACATTACATTTAAACTGTTAAACTTTACTCTCAAATTTTGTCAATAAAAGTAATTTTATACGCAGTTTGTAATTCCAAGTTTTATACCACAAGGTATACCAAGTTTATACAAAGTTTTTTAAATAATTTCATTATTTCAAAAGAGATAAATAATATACTTAAACTCCAGTGTTATTGCCATATGACTTACAAACATTCAGAATTCTTAACTCTTAATTTTTGTACACCGAATAACAGTAGATCTGGACTGCATATATATGTCTAAACACAGACTGCCTTTATTATGTTATTTACATATGCTTGTTTCAACGTTCTTTGGTTCAGTCTACTAAACAAAGAAATACATCTTAGCAACCCATGACAAAGCCACACCTACATTCAATAACTATGGTAAGATTTCCAAACCACAAGTACTTATTATTTCTCATTCATGTTTATAACCAACAGAAATAGCTTGATACAAAGTACAAGTTTCCAAATGATGGGCAACATTCATTCAGTTACAACCAACTTCTGTTGGTGATAAAGCTGTTTCAACCTCAACAGCAGTAACTGGTTGTTTTTTTAATCTATGTACACTGCATTACTTGGAATTTAAGACAAATCCCATTTTTAAAAACTGATTTTCAGGATAAAAGAAATTTGGATAATAATCATAAAGGAGTAAATATGTTTTAATAAAAAATGTTAATGTATTCAAAATGAAATATAATAAAGTACAGGAAATGTAATATTATAATTAAATGAATGTTTCTTCCTGCTTTATTTAATCAGAATGCTACTCCAATGTTTCTCCTGACTCACTGTTACATTCTGAAGTTGAAGCATATTCATCACTTAATTCACTATTATTTCAAAAATTGTCATCTTGTGTTCCATCTTCAGCATCAAATCTGATGGCAATTTTTTACTCATTGTTGTCCTTCACCTTGATAATAAACCTTCTATTTTCATACATTTCTCACACCAGCTGTGACTATCCTTGATAAAAACACTACTTCCAGCACATTCTTTTGTTTTTGACATTAAGACTTCTCTCATTACAGACAGTCCTTTATTTCATAACTCTCTGAAACACATTAAAACAGCCACATCAATTTCAGAATGTCTTCCTTTTCTTGGGCCAGAAAATAATTTTCTATTTTTCTTCACAGAAAACAACTTGGTTTTCATATCACACCAATGACGTACATTTGCTTCACTCACTATATACTTTTTACGAGCTCCATAATTCCAAATCTGTTCAGCACACAAAATAAATTTTTCTTATCCAATATGACATCATATGTGAAGCACTTTTTCATGGGTGAAAAATACAATAAAAATAAAAAATATAAAATATTGTCTAAACAGTAAAGTCAGAGACTGAGTACAGTGATATCCAACTACACCACTAGAGGCACTGACATCAGCAAATTTGACAATTTGTACATTTTTTTGTCTTTCTGAACTAAGTTTTGCTTAATGCTAATGTAGATTTTTTTCAAAAATCTTTGTTATTCAAGGAAAATGATCTTTGAAAATTTTGAAGAGTGAAAAATACCTCGAATTTAAGACATTCTAATTTTCAGTTCAGCAAAATGCAAAAAAGTATTTCTTAAATTTGACGTTATACAGCACAATAGAGCTAAACTCTACTTAGATATAACTTATATCTTAATGAATTATGTATTTTTTCAAATCCATGTTTGAAAGGTTAATTTTTAACAGAACCCAAATTTTGCTTCATTACCCATTACATTAACTTATTACAATTTTAACACAATATGAAAATCACCTCGCACTCAAATCACTCAGTCTGACTGAAACTGGCTAAAAGAAATTCAGAAACAAATTTTTAGTAGAAATACTAAATTTAAAAAATCTTACTCTTTATGTACAATATACCTGAAATGTTTAATAAAATCTTAACAATTTTCATGCTGCTATACTGTGAATGCTCAGAGTTACAGTATATATAGTTTCACAAATACTGTTGTCACCAGCTTGTACTTTACATGGGCTTATGCTGAGAGAGTTAAAAGAAAAATTTAATTTGCAAAATAATCGAGCATAGACAGAATTCTGCAAGTTGGTTAGTTATTTTTTTGGCACAAAGCAACTAGGCTATCTGCATCAAACAACGGCAGGAAACAAGAGTAAAATTATTACAATGCGTAAAACAAAACGTTAAAACAAATCAATGGCAAGAATTCAAATAAAAATCTTATACAGAATTAAAATGGCAAACGGCCTTTAAAAAGTTAAAAACACAAGTCAGGTTGACAGTGCCACCATCACCAAAAACACTGTCTAATTCTGAAAACAAAATCTATTTCCCGAGAGTGATAAACCTAAAAACAGTGGAAGGAATGATCTAGGTTATTAAATTATCAGCTTAAAGTACACAAATATATCACTATGTTCAATATTAATAAGTTAAAGATGAATAGTAAATAAAGTTATTACATAACAAAAGCAGCAAATACATACAAAGAAACAATCACCTTTCAACATAATACTGGAACTGTGAATAACACTCTCCTTTGCCAGTTTAATAATATAGTAAAATATCAGTATTCTATATACCTTTTGTAACTTCCTGTGTACAACTACCCCTAGTGAAGTTCAAGTAAATTCGTTTGACTAACTCCATGTTATTCAGCAAACTGTTGAAAGCCATAAAGTATGGAAAGGTCACACGATGACCTCCCAAGCCTCCAGCTACCTAAAAATATACAAGTAAAAATTTAAAGCATACCCGATAGAAAATATTAACGAAACACTTATCACCTCTATGGAATGAAAATAACTTTTAAAATTCAAATTACTTTTTTAGTTTAAAAAAGGCCATTTCATTAAATGAAAGATTTGCCAACAATTGTATAAAACATTTATAATTTCCTCAAAAGGGGGCCAAAAACTGCCTAGAGGAGTAACCTCTTTTAACCACTTGCACTACAATATAGTAGTATATTATCTGTCCATCAGTCGGTAGATATTAAATTGGCATTATATTTAATATAGCAATTTTTACTGTTATGATGTCAGCAAGATGTCCACATGCCACGAATCAGAAAAATTATGCACTCAGTAGGCAACAACACAGCATGACATATACACTTCAAAAGCAAGATGTAAAAGTATTTGTTACTCTATACTGGTTTTATTTACTCTGAAACATTTTCAATGACCTTGCAGTATTACATCTAGTTTAAAGTTATTTTAACTTTCCAATAAAGAAACTTTTTAAATAGAGGTGTTACGTACTCCAACGAGATTCTGTTTTACATCTTCAGTTAAAAGATGGCTTTTAACGTTACTCATGATATAGTTGAAATCCAAAGCAGAAATTTCTCCACTTTTTTTTCTATCATATTTTCGAAAAGCTTGAATGGCATGTTCCTCATGAAAATCCTACAGGAGAGATGTATAGTGAAAATGTTTTATAGACAAATTTTACACAGGTATTTAGCTGAAAATAACAAGTTCTAAAAACAAACCATTTAAAAAATTTAAAATGTTTATGATTTACCAGTTTACATCAAAAGCAAGCTACTTATTTTTGCTAAAAGACTAATTAAAAACAGCATTGTAAGTGAAATAAAGGCAAGCTCAATCAAATGATGTTTATTGCAGCTTCAATAGAGTTACTAGTCACTGTTTCAACCATTTAATTTGTCATTGAAGTGAGATGCAGCCTATAAGGTTATACACCAAAAATAATATTAAACATATATTTGCATACCATTAATAAACTACTGCACTCAAAATGTTTCTTAAGCTTACAATACAACACATGCAAATACTCCATCTAATAGGCACTTTAAATAATTAAATATATAAAAATGAAACTTTTAGCACTATCTTGTATTGAATTGTGTAAGAAATTGCTCTGTTTTGAATTCTGCAAAAATTTACTGCACTACTTTTACTGTGTCAGACTAGAAGGAAAGCAGCTACTCAATGCCACCCACTCACAACTCTTGAGCTACTGTTTTACTAATGAATAGAGGGACTGACCTTCATGTTATAACAACCCCATAGTTGAAAAGGCATGTACATTCAACAAGAGAGATTCAAATTAGTTATCCATAGATTGTGAATCAGGTATCTTGCAAGAAAATTAGCATTGGCACAACACTGACAGAGTAAGGTTTTGTGTGCCATCACATACCTAATTATATTAAAGTTTGTATAAACCCATACTAACACTAAATAAATTGGACACAAACTTTGCTTGCCAGCACCTAAATAATATTTAAATTGTGATATTTTATTTACCACCATGCTTGTAAATGAAATGTGTCATACTCTTCCTTAGGGTTGACACACAGTCATGAAGATAAAATGCAGACTTAAGGTTTTGACTTCTGTTTCTTCAAGGACTCCAAACCACAACAGATATTCATGAAACTTTGACAAATTATCTTACATTTATATGCAAAAATGGCTCGTTTGGGTTGAGAAAATATTTTACATAGAAGAGCGAACAACGTTTCGACCTTCTTCGGTCATCGTCAGGTTCACAAAGAAAGAGGTAACTGACCGGAAACTGACCACATGTTTGAAATGGGTTGTGTAACCGAGTGCCGGAATGTAGAGGGAGGTGTTAGATGACCGAAGAAGGTTGAATATTTTCTCAACCCAAATGAGCCATTTTGCATATAAATTTCTCAACATCACAAATCATCTTACAACTTTCAGAGGATCTAAATAGCTGCATTTAGGTAGTTTCATGCAGATATAAACCTTGCAGAAGAATTGGAGATAAACTGCTGTATTTTCCTATAAACCTATAGGTACAAATGCCATAGAACTTTAGTAGTTGAAAAGTGTCCACATACATTAAGAACATGTCATTTTTAATACCTCCTTGTAAGACTTCAAAACAAAATTTTAATGGAGATAGAACTTCACCTGTATATACAAATTTTCCTTATGAAACAGAATTACATTTATAAATAGCAAACACAACTTTAATATGGTTCATTTGACTTTTACAAAATAAAAAACATAGAAAACACTTTCTTTGGAAAATATAAAATGGCATCACTACCAAAAGTCTGGATTGGTTGGTTGATGATATGAAGCAACAGGGCTACATGCAAAGAAGTCATAAAAATACAAAAGTAAAATATTATACATAATAAAAATAAATCAAGAAAAACACCAAATAAAGTTCCAAGAACAGGTAAGAAACTTAAACAGAATTAATAAGGTTAATGGTAAGTAAACATTTAGAAGCACAAGAAAGTTTAACAGTATAACCACTAACGATGACTCTGTCCAAGGACAGGGGTAAACACATGGAAAAGACCTGTCTAAAATGATGTTGTCACTTAGAATCACAATGACAATAGAACAGTAAAATTTGAGCTACTGTGACTTGAGTCACAAAGGTCACACTTTGTAGATAAGTCCCACACAAAAGAAAATGACGAATTAAAAGCTGCAACCAAAGCATAATCAAACGAGAACAACTTCTTCCCAATCATTACGGAAACAGGACAACCAAAAAACAACAGAAGGTTTGATCTGGAAAACAAACAGTCTTATCACGTTGCTCTCCAAGTCAACTGCCAATTGGCACAAAGCCAGGCAGCCTTCAATATAAAACCTTAGCCTATATATGGAATAGACATAGATGTGACAGCACCTAAGCAGATGGACTTGGCCACAATGTCAGTGACCTCATTTCTGCAAATACTGACATAGCTAAGTACAAAAACAAAAAAAAACCAATACAAATAGAAGATTTTGAAGCATCTACATAAGCAGGAATAGATGAATGGTTTAAAAGATGTTTGACAAACAGAAAATGATACTTCAAATAGAGTATTTGCTTTCCTCAGATGACTCAAAGAAAGATCAGTTCAGGTGATAGTAATAAGTGACCATTTTTACTTAGGTTGAGGAGAAATTAGTAGAGAACCCTTCAATTTGACCACACCATTTTTCTTTATTAGAAGGTGGTTTCTCAACTTCCTTGGATCCCGCCCTTGGTCAAGTAGGTAGGTTTCTGTCAGTAGACAGCTACCAGACTCAGGGTAAAAATAAACTATCATTCTACATCTCAGAGCCAAAGAAGATGGACCTGAAGAGACGTAGACAATCACTGGAAGGAATGGTGGGGACAGAGACAAGAATAGATATTGACTTGTCAACTTGTTTACCTGTAAAGGGCAAAAGACTTAACATGGTTTGAAAATGACTCTGATGGAGGCATGGAAAGACCTATCTGCACTCCCACAGTAGCAGTGGCACTTAGTGCAGCAGCATATGTCCAGGATGGAGTCAAGCAAAAATGTTATTACTGATTTTAAACACCATACTTCTTTCACCTCCACCAACTTGAGGCAAGAAGGAAAGTAAAAGAGGTGGGAACCACTACAGTGAATGCAATGAGATTCCAGTTTGCACTTGTAGACATCACGGTCTTTGCCACCACAATGAAATGTCAAAAATCATGGCATGGTGCCTTTAAATGCCCAAACTCCTGATACTGAAAACATTGAAGAGTGTTAGGAATGTCTTACCATACTTTAATGTTCAGATAACTTGCCTTAACAGAAGCAGAAGGACATGGTGATATAAACATCAAAATTGAGAGACTAGTTGGCAGCATAATTCTGTCTTTGCCACTGGAAATATGGTGCACAGAAGAAATGCTTTGGCTGGAGAAGCCAGTGAGGATCTCCAGATCCCTCACAAGGAGATATTGTTGGGAGGAGTTCAAAGTAGCATGGAAATTAACCTCAATAATAATATCCCCAATGGTCTCAAATTCAGGAGGAGTTTGGTACTTTGATGTAGATGTTTCCACCAAAATGTTCCCAGAACCTAGCATTTTGATGGACTGTGGAGAGCCAGCAAGCACCTCTAATTCTGTTTCAATAAAAAAAAAAAAGAGAGAGAGAGAGAGAAATTTGCCTAAAAGGTTTATCAGTCAAGGAATGGAATGTTATAAAACAAAGTACAGGTGTGCATACTCAGATACTGCTGTTAAGTCTTCAAGATGTTTAAAAATTAGCTGTTTTTTTAATATTTTATTGGCATTGAGATTTCAGGGATCCATAATAAAAAAGAGCAAGACTCTGTACCACTAATCCCACCAATCATGGTGTCTTATCAGGGAATGCATTACAATGCCAAAGAAGGACATTACAGCAACACCATGGTTTTGGGAGCACTATGCCCAAACACCAACACTAAAATGTCCACAAAATTGGACCAGCTGATTGACCCTGAGGAGTGGACCCCCAGTCTACAGGTGATCAAGGCCAAAGTGGGGTGTTGGGGTTGGACACTCTACTCCCCTTCATGGGTTGCCACCAAAGGCAAATATCTGGGTGAATATTCAGATCTTAGAGAAAGTAAACTAAAAAGAACCCTTCTTTAGAGAGACCCCTCACCACATACAGGCATCCACACCAGAGGGCCACAAGTTAGAAAAACAGACAATTTGACTTTACTGTTTAAGTTAAAGCAATTTCTGCTCAGTTCATTCTCTATTTCTTCTAGCTACCTTTCTTTATCTTTGTCAGTTCTCATTAAATGGTTTGATTCAGTTGCAAAAGCAAGTTTTTGTGTTCCTGCAGTTTTATTCTGTTTGTCTCTCAGCATACTCAACTATATCCACTTTATATATATATATCCCTCTGCCATTAGTTTCCTCTATTTCTCCCAAACTGTATTTTTCCCCTGCTGTCTTTGATTTTCCAGATAAAATTTCATATCTTCAGGCACTTGTAGCTGAGACAAACATATTATCCATGGTGACATCATTAAATACTTCAACTATTTTACATGGTCATGGATTATACATCAGGCCATATTGATCTCTCCTTCAAGTTTTCAATTTCTACTTCCTTATTTATAGAAAAATCTCTCTCGATATTTTCTTGTTCATGTGACCAAACAAACAGGAGTTTGACATTTCCCAGAAGCTTGGCATGTGCAGTATATTCTTCATGTATTCACTAAGAAATACACAAATAAAGCTTTTATGAAATTTATTAAATTTTTCAGAATCAACAATAGGAATCTTAACTAAGAACAAGGAAAACTCATGAAATACTTTTTCACGATCATTTTCTTTCAGAAGCGCAGATATCCTAGTTGCTTTGCACCATAAAATGTTTACCAATTGTTTCAGAATCTCTGCACTTAACAGTATTTCCACTATTTTTTTTTAAGTTGTTCTTACATGCTGACATTTCACAAGCCATGTATTTTAGGTTAATCCAGAATCTTCTTTACAAGATAAACAAGAAAACATCTACATTCAAGCCAAAATTTAATAATTTGCTTTTTACCAGTTCACCTTTGTAACAGATCTTTGTTACAATACCAATCTTTTTAATTGGACAGTGTTTTCTTTTTATTTGTTATTAATTCAACCAAGTTTGCCAACACAAATTGCTGAAAAAATTCAGTCATTCTTGATGAATATTTCATTAATTCTCTGATATTTTCATCCAAATCACCTGAAATGAAGCATATCATTATTGTATCTGTTTGGTGAACTGTCAAGAAAGGCTTCAAATGGAGGGCCACAGCCTAGAAAAAGTGAAGCTTGAAAAGTGGGTCACAGACAGCTTCTGTAATGGTTTCAAGTTGTTTTACTCTGGTTCTGGTAGAAACTTATATTCAACTGAACTGATGTAATTTCCTCTGTCACTCCAGGATGAGGTCTCTTGTTCATACACTGTTCTAGTCTCAATCCATTAGTGATTATCAAATTACAGCTGCATTTCTGAGAAACCTAAGATACTTTTACAGTAGTCCTCCCTCCCTAGGCCTACTTTATTTTTAATAAGGTCACAAATTTTGATAATTATTACAGTTCAAAACATGAAAAGATGATCTAGAAAACAAGATGAAATAAAACCTAAAAAAAAAAAAAAAACTAAGTACCCCTGATAGTTAACATTAATAAATCTGATCAGTTACATTTATGGAATTAAAAATTCATCTTCACGAAAGATCTTTCTTAATGTGGAAGTACTGGTTTCAAATAATTGGGGTCAGATATATCTGTCAAATATGAAAATAATCTTGTTTCTCTCCATTGTTTATATTGAGAAATAAAGAGCTTAACTCACTGTACATGGGACTTAGTCAAATTAACCAACTATATAACCATAATGTACTTTATAGTCATTATGGTTTTGATACATATATTTGACTAGCCTTGCAACCACCAAAACACTAAAACATCCAAATTACTTTTTTTCCTTTCCAAAATGGCTTCAGAAGTGTAACATGAAACTACATTTGCTTATACTTAATAGTTTTAAAATCATAATAGTATATATGTATTACTGCTTAATTTTTTTTGTTTTATTCGCCTTTAAACAATTAATACTATTCATGCTATTATTAGCTGTAAATCACTTAGAGAACATGAAGATCACACCATGCTATTAAATCCACAAGCCACCACAAGCTGCTCACATGCATGCCTTGTCAAACTTTATTACATTATTTATTTTACTTAATCTAACTTCAACTAACCTAAAGAGACATCCAATTTTATGTTTTAATTACTTTTATAATGATAAATAAAGAATACACAAGAAAAACAAAAGTGTCTGGAACTTCTTGTTTCACTGTCAGTTTTTGATGACACATAACCCTACTTCTTCTATACTAATGATAGTATTGTACTGAATAATTTTTTATTTTATTAAATAATGCACAAGAACATACAAAAAGCAAACAATGTCCCATAACTATTTCGATTTTCTGGCTTTCTACCTACATAACAATAACCATTACTCTTTCAAAGCTAACCCAAGGGCATAAAGCTTGAATTAAAAGAGAAATTGAGACTTCTCTTTCAGAAAACAGATTATTAAAACATGTCATTTGACACAAGAAACCTTGGCTTTCTATCCATTATAAATAATATTAAACATAAGAGTGAACTATTAAGAAATCCTGAAAGAGATAATGTGACAGATAGGCATAACAAGAGATTTTCATTTGATAGCTCTTTAACAAAACAATATTGAAACCAATGAGAATTATCCTTTGTCTGAGTGATGACAATTTTACAGTGAGTAATTTACATTAAATTTCATACTTATTACAGAAGTGATGAATAAATTAGAGAAAAGAGTAATGCAAAGATAAAAATAAGTCACATTTTTCACACTAGGGGAAATTCAGAATTGTTTTAAATACTGCTTTAAGAAATTAAGAATTTCAAACTTGTAAACTACTAAAGTATGGATTATTAGCTAATGTTATAATAACAAACAAAAAAAGTAGTTTACATTAAATATGATTCAGTAAAGCCTTATGCTGGGCAGTAAAGAATGCCCATGCAAAGTGTTAATCAGTTTTTATTTTGTAATCTTGACCTTCAAATGTAATAGACATTTCATATATTCTTAAATAAGAACAGTAAAACAACTTTATTTTTAAAAATTTAATCATCTACTAAAGGTTGTACTTACATGAAGAACTTGTGAAAACTCTAAGTAATTGTTCGTTCTTTTCCTTTTCTCTCCAAAATGTAATCGCATAAACTCACTGTTAAAGTCAAATGGTATTTTCTGATGAAGAGTTGTTTGTTTAATGAAACGTTCAAACTCCTCTATAATAAAAATACTTTAAATCAGAAAAACTTCTTTTTGAAATTTAAAACATTTTTCATATAGATATCTATACAAAGATGACCTCTTAAGAATAACCATTTTATAAACAATGGTACAGAGATTACTTTACAACATTCAAGAGAATGAAATTTTTCAGCATCTAAGTAGCTACTAACCATGCATGTGAACCTGAGACTAATCTTTATCATGTATTTACATCACATATACTTCCTTATTTACAACACTACCAGCTTCAATATGATTTTGAATTTTTACACGTGGCTCCAACAAACATTCACAAGAAACTTAATTCCTCAATATAATTGGTTTCATTACCAACCAACAGATCTACATAAGGTCACCATCATTTCTGACTCGTGACTTTTATTGCACCAAAAACATTTAATGGATTTTGACCAAACCAGTGACTTTTAATAGTAGATAAACAGAAAAGTACTCATTTATAAACTTAAGTTTATTTATTAGCCTATGGTATTTTTTATTTATTAATGCTATTTCTCTCATAAGAGAAAAAAGTTTAAGGGCTACTCTTTCTGCCATCCACACATTATACAATAACCACCCTCCATGAAATAAAACCAGATACAAAATATTACATAAAAACTACAGAAATAGATAGTTAGAATGTTAAAAACATGCATCTGCAATGTCACACCCAATAATCACCAATCAGTCATCTGAATAAGAGAAGCAATGTTAACATTTTCAGACACTAAAATATATATTTCTGATAGATACCTGTTCTCATACAATAGCTTTTATTGATTTGTGCTGTCTTTTATATATACAATTTTCACTTGTCACTAGCCACGAGGCTCCCACCTAACATCACACAGTACAGCTTTTTAGTAACATGCAAAAGAGCATACAACAATCCTCCACCAAAACTATTGCAACACACCCTTCTTAGTGTAGCTGAATCCCTCTGTATTGTAGAGCACAATCACTACTTTGAGACCAGACAAGAAAAGATGCACTGGAAATGAAGAAGACAGGTGAAAAGCATAAGATGTCAGGTCATCCTTTAAGTAACGTCCAATTTTAAGTTCAGAAAAAGAGAAAGGATTTCAAATGCTTTTAAAGTTACTTAATCAATAATGTTTGTTCCATTATTATTTACTTCCTCCAAAGATTCACAAGCTTCTGAATGCCACTTCTATAAAATTCTTGGGGTTTGGTGGAAAAGAATGAAGAGAGGGTAGTTTTGATGTCTTCAAGCATTCCAAGCTCTTTTCCATCAAGATAGTTCTTCAAATTTTGGAATAGATGATATTCTGATGGGGCAAAGTCTCGAGAATAAGGAGGAGAATGTAGAAGTTTCTCCCAGTCTAGCTCTTCAATCTTTGCAGATGTGATCCTTAATGTATGGGGCCATGCATTATTCTGGTGTAACACAACTCCATTATGTTTGATCAAAGCAGGCTTTTCTTCTTTTAGTGGAACATTCAAGTGCTCTAACTGTTGCAGCAACTGAAAGTGGATCACAGCAACAATATCCTACAAAACACTTAACAAGACTTTCCTAGGGTGGAGATCCATTTTGCATTGATTCATTGTCTGCAGCACTTATCATTTTTAGCAAATATCCATTTTTTCATCTCCAGTCACTAACCCATCCAAAAAAAGGTGAGTTACATTCACGAGCATGCAGAGAAGTGCAAATGTCCACTCTTGCTTTAAGTCTGGTTTCTGTCAAATCATGGGAGACCCATTTTACAAGTTTTGACACCTTTCCAAGCTGTTGCAGATGCCAGTGAACTATTTAATGGGTTGAATTAAGCTTCTAAGCTAGTTATTCAACTGTTACAGCGCAATCTCTATCAAGTGCAGTCAGCAGCAGGTCATCATTAAACTCAGCAGGACAACCTGAATTCATGCTGTAGTAACCTGATCTGAACTTCTGAAACCACCTTCAATGTTTTATTTCACTGAGAGACTCCACACCATAAACACCTTGAATATTTCATGTAGTTTCTGCTGCACTATTGCCTTTTTTAAAACTCATGAAGCATTCTATGCCTAATGTGCTCCTCAGACAAATCCATCTTCATGCGGGTTTATTTGATTAATTATTTTAAAAAGTGAAGTGGGGTGAGTTTCTTTTATTTGTCTGAACAATTTTATGCATGTCCTTCTACATATTTTAGTCATTAAAGCCTTCTACAGAGACAGAAATGATGATGCACTTTCTGAACTAAATTTTTGGACATTACTTATGGAATGACCTGATACATTTTCAATGTGAGAAAATGTTAGTCTTATAAAAACACCTTCATTTATATAATAGCTAAAATTCCACACTGAAAAATGAAGGAACTGTTTCAAAAGTTGTCAAGATTAGCACCCTTCAGAAAGTACCTGAAGAGAACCAATGGAGCACGATGTCCTGTAGTATGAATGCACAGCCATTACAAACCATACCTCAGCCATCTTAATCTCAATACCAGGAAACAGAAAGAAAAGGCAATTTTCATTTCCATTCCAACAACCTAGGTAGGACACATGTGCAGATGCAGTACAAAGCCAACATCAGGACACACAAAAATGCAACATGCAGGCAAATAGTAGGAAGAAGAATTGCAAAAATGGAGATTCCAGTCCAAAATCAGATGGTATCAGGAATAATTTGTTCAGTCTGTGAGGACTTACGTTGTTTGGTCTTGCACTGATCAAACACCAGAATAGCTGATAACTGCTATCCATGCAGCAGTAGGATGGGATAAAGCCAGCCAGAGAGTTGAACTTCATGTAGTAGATTCATCCAGTCTAAAATCAGGCAGCATAAGGAAATTTATGTCTCTTCTGCAGTTAGAGGAGAATATACATCTGCACCAACAGAACACCATTGCCTTACCAAGTAGAAATTATCACAGTTACTCAGAAGGAAGCCTATATGATTCACCACCCAAGCAGCTAGGAACTGGTAAGTGGCACAGACATCCATGCTACTCTAGAAGAGAGTGCATTACAGTAGAAAGTCCAAAGAAATGCAAAATCTGAAGACTATGCAATAGGTAACCATAAAAGCCCTATTTTGAAAAGCAGTCTGATCCCAGTTTATTCAACTAGGACCAGAGTGATAAGCAGCAATCCTGAAAATGCTTAACTTATGATAGTCCATGAGTTAGTTGTACAACCCGGAATGAACTTTAACATACCACAAAAAACCTTCAAGTAGTATCGTGGAACACTACATTTACAATAAGTGTTACAAACCTTCAAAGGTAAAGGTTGCATAGTGTGGATTTAAAGTAAAAGGTTACCCTGACAGGCACTGCTGGCTACTTAGCAGGATCCTGATTGGTAGAAATTGGCCACTTAAAAGGTTTATGTTTGGTATAAAAAAACTTATGTCATAGCATTTGATGAAAGGGATGCAAATATGTCTTTGTGCACTCACAGCATTCTTAAGTTAGGAGTTCTCTGAATCTCAAAATTTAAGACTTAGAAGAAGTTCAGAATATAAAATAAATAAAAGAGAGGAACAGATACAAACATAAAAATAAAAAAGGCTGTATTTATGGAACATATTTTGTAAATGTTTTCTTTCATTTCTAACACTCAAAACCTTTTTCTTTGCCAGACTGAATTTATATTTTATTTGTCCTATACAAATCAGTATTCTGGCTTTAATGATGAAGTGCCTTCACCTATTAAGCACACTTTATCTCTGTTCCTCTCAACTATGTGTAAGGGATTCTTGTTTCTTTATAAGTAAAAGTTTTTACCTATCTTGATTTCTATCCAAAGCTGTTTTATACACAAATAATACATTTTTAACTTTATTTAAGGTGTGATATTCCAAATATTTAAAGCAAATAGTGGAAATTTCATTATGTGAATGAATAGTAAAAAATTCACAGCATCTATATGGGAAAATTATTTTATGTACATTTCAGAAAGGGTAAAATAAAATGTTAAATCATCTCAAAATCAAACTATAAGCATAAAAATACTCAGTGTTAAAATGAATTTAACTGGTGGTTGTCATAAATTATCATCTAGCAATTAATCAGCAAAAACAGTTTACTTCAGTCCCAAGTTAATGGTATTCTTATTTCAAATATGCTTTGATGAATCAATTTCCTTTAACCCCAAGCATCCTCTCATAATCAGCTAAACCAATGATTAAAAACAGGTTACTGAAAACATGAATACCACAGTTCCATACATTCTGTTATACAAATGACAGCATGTTGACCATTAAAAAAAAATTCAAATGATACATTGTGATGATTCAACAAACAATAAAACAAAATCAGAGCATAATTCAAATAGCCACTATTAACTCAGGGCTAAAATGTGGTTGCATTATAAACTTCATATAAATGTGTGGATAAAAGTTAAACTTAAAAAATTTTAGTCATAAGCTTTATATCAAAAATATCATTCCAAAATATGTGATATAGTTTATACATTTACCAGGTATAAAAACTGTAACTTAATAACAAAAAAAAAACTGAGAAATTGAATCAAATATTTAGAAAGTTTCAGTTACAAAAGGATTAGAGATGAAGATTTGTTTTTTAAACCTTACATTACTTTAGAGCAAGCCAAAACAAATCACAAGTTTAATATTTTTTTATATCTTTCACAATCTACAAAACTAGCCTGATGTTAATCCACTACAAGAATGTTTGCTACAGTCTTTGTTTCACTTGAAAATCTGACCAACCACATTTCTCACTCTCACACAACTGATAAATCTAATTTAAATTGTATATGTTTTATTCACACAAATTTAGATAATATTTTAACTGTAAATTTCTTTAATAATTTGGATATGCAGTTTCTTTTAAATATAAGAAAGTTTGGTTTCTCACCATGTGTAACAAAACCAGAGCCTGTGGTGTCAAAAAGTTGAAAAGCTGCTTGATATAGAGCATCAGGTTGGCATAACAACCCTTCAAAAGCTTGGAATTCCATGAAGGATATAAGGCTGCAACACAAAACAATAATATAAATGAATATAAATAATTTGTTGAAGAGATCATTCAGTAAATTTACAAAATGTGAAAATAACACATGTACACGAAGAACAATCTTCTAAGATTAGTTCGGTGTTTCACACAAATCTAATACAATTAGTGAAAGAAAAGGAAATGTATTTAACACTTGAAAAACGTTGATGTCGTTTAATGAGTTTATAGTTTCTTTATTTCTAGAACAATAATTGAATTTGTACATGAAAACAACTTCAGCATTTTGCAAAAGTTAAGATTCACCTTACTCATCTTTGCAAAAACAACACCTAAAACCCCACAGTGAAACGGTGGAGGTATACACATCAAACCTAGATGAGCTCCCTTCAGAAACTATTTGAAAGCCCACATGACACCCAGCATTTTGTCTATGTTGGGAATATAATCTTCCCACATGGAAGAGGCACATGGATAGCTAGTATTTTACCATGACAACCTAGCAACTGCACACAAGTGGTCAAAGAGCCATAGATGTACACAACTGATGTGAAAATCTCCAAGGCCCACAACCCCCAGCAACTAAGAACTGGCAAGTAACAAGAATCTCCAAATATCCACCCATAGAAGGGTGAGAATTTGCATGAGAGATCTGAAAAAGTGTCCAGATCCCAATGAGACACCTGTCAAAAAAAAGTCTCTTACCAGAGAAAATACAATGGGAAACTGCAAAACCTTATTTCTAAAAGCTGACATTCACAATATAAAGAAGTGGACAGTCACTTAATAATAACAAAGATCACACATGAAAAACAAGAAATGAAGTACTCACTTGAGTCTGCATTAAATTTTTATTTAATTAAATCATGCACCAAAGAACACAGAATAATCACTCGCAATAAAGTAAACAATATCCCTTAATTTTAACAATTTTTCTATACAACAAAAGCCGTTAAAAATTCGGTTAATCTTATCAATCCACTTCCCATTAAAATAAAACTTGAACTGAAAGCAAAATTGACAATTTTCATTACAGAAAACAATGTATCATTTGACAGATTAAAACCTTGGCTCTCTGTTAGTAATATAGTATGAAATTTCAAAGACAACTACTTGCAACTGCTGAAAGAGTGGATGTGACAGTTAAATTATAAGTTGGAGGACATTGTTTGCTTTGTGCATGGTATCATTCTGTATCAGCAGACAGCTCAATATGGCTTCGCTATAAAAAAAAACACACGCATTATTCTGTATTCTTAGGCACATTATCAAGTAAATAAAAATTATATACCATGTTAGTAACATCATTATAAAATATTAGATAATGTCATCAGCAACAGAAACAAGATCAGTATATATACAATGTTCTTGTTTTTCATATATATCTTATTTATTGTTATAAAACTAACTAAACTATAAAATTTAGAAAATTTAACAAGATTATATTAGTTAAAATAACAAAAACATTTCTTCACAATGTATGCTTGTCAGTAGCTTGTGTGTTACATAATTCAATACAGTGATGTTAGCTATGCATTTACCAAGTGATTTACAACTTGTATGTAGGAATTATTGGTTAGACAAGGTTTAAAGACCAATAAGACACTGTATAAACAGATGTAAACTGCTTCAAGCCTTTGACTGCTTAGAACAAACAACTTTTGCTGCAATCTGTAGTGATTTTAGAATGAAAAAAGTACTTTTGATTCATACTTTATAATGGTTACAAGTTTTGTCAGATGTGTCCAGAGTTAGAGCAAAGAAAATAATAAAGATATATATAAGTATTATCAAAGAAAAAAGTCTGATATTTATTTAGAAGATTTTTAAAGATTGCACAAATTAAATTTGACAATTTTCAGAGGAAGAAATCTCTTTAGTAAAAATATTTAATTAAAAATTATGATATTCAGCAAAGAAAAGACTTGCAAAGACAAATATGACATGCTAAAGATTATAGCATGGAAATCCTCATGGTTGCTCTGTGGATCAGTCACATCAACAGACACTGTACAGAAAGTACTGAGCTCTCAAAACTAAAAAAAAAATAATTAGAAAACAATTTAATTATGACTTAGTTGATAAGTAAAAACTACTTTACATATAAAATAAATAACAAGCAACTGACAGATTAGATCTACATTGTTGTCCTCTAACACAATTTACCTTAGCCTATTACTACTTGCAACACTTTGTACTAAAATGTTTGTGGACAACCTACCCATCTTTGGATGTATCCAACACACTTGAAATCAGCTGAACTGACTCACGATTGTAATTGGAATCTTGAAACAGACCTAAGAATCTTTGTACAAAGTCTTCAGGGGTCATAAATTTATTTTCATTTTTTTCCACACTAGCATACTGAAAACAAAGACATGTATATATAATTTTTAATACTCTGGATAGATTGAGTCACTTTACTTTCTTGACTTGTCAACATTATGTACTGTAACAAAAAAAAAGTTATCTAACAGTCTATTACAGTTACTTGTATAGGTAACTTTTTATTTATAAATATTTCAATCAATGTCATCAGGTCAATTCAGAACAATGGTTTGGATCATGAAAAATATTGTTACACACAACAATGACATTTTGGGTATGAACAACTAGAGTGAGTAAAATCAATTACAAGGAATACCAATAATAAAAATTCAGGTAGGGAAAGTTTGAGAATACTGATTTGTCAATCAGGGAATTAACAAATATGTTTTAAAACATTTGAAACAAACTCATATGACACTCAAGCTTAACTTTAACCCTTTGCTCAGTTACAAATAAGGTTTCAATTTAATACAACCATTTTCAAATGAGACCCAAAACTTGAGCTCTTTCAAATAGTTCACAATTCTTATTGAGAAGAGTTTTGAATATTGTGTGAATTACAACTTTTTTGTTTGTGATCCTGGGTTTTAACTTCCCAATCAAAACTGATATAATAATGTAGTTTGAAAACATTACTGTCTGTGTGTGTGTGTGTGTGTGTGTGTGTGTGTGTGTGTGTGTGTAACATTCCTTGCCTTGGCCAATTAAAATTAAAGTACCAAAGTCACAGCATTTAATACGGTCATGCAGAGCTATTTGTAAACTAGTCCTGCATGAACAAACAACAAACATGATAAAAGCTCTTCTTAGCCTTCATAAAATCTATTTTATGGACATTTAAGAAAGTTGGTGAAATAGTTCCTGTCTGACATGAAAGCCAAATAGTGAGTTTACCAATTTGTGAACATAATTATGCCAGTGGAAATAATATATCAGTCACCAGAAAAAAACCCTAATATACATAATGCACTATACCATAATCTGGACTGTATATTACACAAGACAGATATGGAAGGTATTGAGATATTCAGTGATTAATGGACCAGAAAAACAAGATTTTAAAGGTTGTTATTGTCTTATTTGTCAGTGCATGTGTGTGTATGCACATAAACAAGTATAAGAAGGCACACAAAGCCTCACCTTTGTGTTGGTTGTGTTACACAAAACAAAAACTGATTTATTATGTATGCACATGGAACTAAATTGTATACTTGCATTTAATGCCATCTGTTGTACAAAATATAAGTTAATAATAATAACAATGATTGCAAGTGTTTCTGAATCAGTATCGCCAACTCTACAAACTTACATGAAACATTTAAGTTTTATTAGCATCAACATATTCTTGAAACTGTAATTTAAAACATAAAAAGAATTCTTAAATAGGATACATAACTGATAGCTATGTTTTGATAAAATCCTTGTACTACCATAATTTTTTGTTTAAAAAATAAAATGTATGATTCTCTAAAAACAATGTAATTATTTTAACTTTTTCTAACATGAAGCATGATCTTAAAATCATAACCATAAAATAACATGCCAATGAAATACAGAAAGTTTCAGTATTATCAGTTCACGTTTTTAGATTAAATTATAAAAATACATTTAAAGAATTTAATAAATTGGTATTTTTCTAAATATTAAAATTTGAGTAAGTTTACCTATCACTCTGAATTCAGAACATTCTATGTAAAGAACAAATTTTACCAATAGAAAATGACTTACTGAACTATAAGACAAATGAATTGCAAGCAATCTCTGCAAAATGAGAAGAGGCTAAAACACTGAATATTAGCAGAAAGACTAGAATTGGATACTTAAAAAGTAAATATTCATCCTTATATTCCAAGGTGAGATTATTTCCTTTCAGCTCCTATCTCAACTTTGACATAAGAAAATGCACTTTTGTTACATGCAAAATGACAAAATTTATATATTTTTACAAATGATGATTATGGATAAAGAAATTTGTCATCCTCATTATCAAAGCAATCCATTATTCTGAAACACTTGACACAGGAGATAGTTCAAATTTAGCTTCCTCTTCCAAACACTCTAACAGTTATTTTCTACTAGCATCATTAAATTCATTCACCAATGTAAATTAAAACCAAGCTTACCTTTTCAAAAATTTCTCTCAATCTATCAGGATCAGCTCTTTTTACTACAGAAACTCTCTGAAATACAACCCATGTCAACATGCTAAGTTTTGTAAATCACAAATAACACTCCAGACTATATAAAAATATCAATAAAATCTAGGACAATTATTCTGAGCCTTAGATACAAAATATTATACAGTACTATATAAATAAAAAAACTTCCTTAACAATAATCTTAAGAATTATTCCAACAATAAAATTTCATTTAAATAGTTAATGCAGCAGGAAGCTTTGTCACAATAAAAGTCTTTAATATGTAGAAACTAAAACGTCAAGGACATAGTATGTGTATGTATCATACTGTGACCTCAACAGTGTCTGTGGATTATTGCTATGATTTGAAAATAAGTCTAAAATCTGTGTGATTTACTTGTTATGCATTCAGGTATGATAAATGGACTTGCACAAGTTGTTTGCAGTGTACACATAATGTATATAAATGTACAAGTTACCCTTGAAAATGTAATTTTGTGTAATTATCATTACGAGCAGTAACATCAATATTCATCAAAAATAAATATTTATCTTCCAACATTGTGCTGGAAAACCCTGACATCATGTATGAATGGTTCTATACTTTTGATACTTGCATTACTTTAAACAAACAAAACACTTATAAAGCACACTTGAACATGTGTTATCTTGAAATATTAGTTTTTTTTAAATAACACCCTTTTGCATATTTTAAATGGGTTTGGGCTTTTACTATGAGACTAAAGTTTAGATAGGAGGCATTAACTATTTAAACTAATCTGTGTGTGAAAAAATGAAAAGTCAAACTTGTACATTTCTATTTCAAGTGTATGAATTTATTAATATTAAATAGAATAAAAACTGTTAGCTGTTTTCTTATATCATTAATCCTCACCCTCATTATAATACATACATAAAAAACATTTACACTATAGTTCAATAATCTAGTTCACACCATAACACCCATTCATATAACTGATGATATAAATAGCACCTAGACACTTCTGTCATTGTCACTGGATACTGCATATTTTGTGGTTGACATTTTTATATATTACTCTTTTCTTTCATTTCTAATTTCTTATAAGTACTCTTTTTTGTTTTTTTAATAACCAGGTTTCTGTTTTGCTTTCAATAAATGCAAATCAAAGATAAAAAATTTAAATTGTAACAATTTTGGCCAAACAATCCACAACCTGTTTTGCGAGAGACAAACTTTCAAGTTGCAATTCTTTTTTTTTTCCATTTAACAATGTCACATCAACAATATTTGCACAGCACAACTCTGTACAAACAAAAGTTTGGTAATGTATGCTTTCAATAGCTTTTTCTCATTGTTTGCAAAGACTGATTATGAATTTCAAGCACTTTCCAGCCCCTGAATTAGTATAAAAAATCATGCACTTTTAAAGTTTAAACTCCTGTTTAAATTTCATGAAAATGGCCCAGAATATGTTAAATATTTACTTTCTCCACTGACACCACAGTAGAATAAACCCATAAGGCAAGGAAGGACAACTTCTAAGTAGAATTATAAATCCCTAACTTCTAAT
Organism: Tachypleus tridentatus; assembly: GCF_004210375.1. Taxonomy (NCBI): domain Eukaryota; kingdom Metazoa; phylum Arthropoda; class Merostomata; order Xiphosura; family Limulidae; genus Tachypleus; species Tachypleus tridentatus. The sequence continues at coordinate 106,822,351 of NC_134828.1, forward strand.
TTAACAACATGAAGACAAAGTCTACAATAAAGTTTAGCTTAAGTTAAACTATGTCAAACCAGTGCAAGTTTAACTTTAAGGCATGATTTTAATTTTATAAAAAATGAAAATTAAAGTTGATAAAATTAAAAGTTACGATTTCAGAAAGTTAATACACAATCAATGATATCGTTTAAACCTTGGCTGCTGTATCTTACACCACAACGCCTAAATTAACACTATTTAAAACCAAACCATAAAATTAAAAAAGCAATTATTGCGTACCTCAACATCTAATTGTTGACAATCTGCACTTTTAATAAACAAATCGGGTATCACCAAGCTCTGCATGCTGGGCTAGGAGTGGGACTGAGCATTGGTAGTCTAGTACTGATATGAGAAAAAGGCTTAGGCTAAAAAAGATAAAACTTAACAAAAGAACTTTAAGTGATAAGAAGCTATTACAAAGAAAATAATGCCAATTTTATGGGTAAATGCAAAATTACACCCTCATGCAATATATATAAAATATAATTATTAAGGGTTTAACTTAATTATTAGAAATACACCATCAAACCTTTTCCTCTATCGATGTTATGTCAACCATCACTGCAGCCATGACGTGAAATAAAAGTGTGTAGCTAGATTCTCATTCAAAACTCGTATGTTATTTGCTAACGTTTCGCATGTGATAAGAAAGGCTTTACTATTGGTTATTGCCTTGAAGAACATGATTGGCTCGTAACAAACCCTATAGGCTGAATGTGAGAATTATCTAAATAGGAGCGCGAAGTCTTGTAAAAATGGCGGGTAAGTGAAGTTTACCTTGTTTTCTACTTTTAAACATTCAAAATGTAATACTGTTATTGTAAAAACATCATGTATATGCACTATATTTCTTGAATGAATAATTAAATGTAGTTAATTTATCCAATTGGAAAGTTCTTGTTTGTTTGTATTATTGGAAGAGAGGAAAAAGTATGTTTACTAAGCCTAACATATTATTGAGCTTGGAAGAAAGAACAAGGATTTATTTTCATTCCCAAGATACTACTAATACTGGCAACAATACCAGAATAATCTCTTGTTTACAATGAATTAGTAGATATTATTAAAGTTAAATTACCTTTTAATTTTTGTGTTTCAAGCAAACTCACTGTTAAACTTTTATTATTACAGTTGAGTTGTTTTTGGTTTTTTATTAAACCGAGTAAACTTGTAAAGACAGTAAAGCGAAAGCTTGAATTGAATGAGTTATTATTATCACTATTACAACTTACAGTAGCCATGTATTTTATTGTTTACAGGATTTCATTGAATTGTAAATAGCAAAAATAATTGCACACTATTGGATACAACAGTAAAAGATTAATAAAATTTCCTGTAAATTGACATTTCTGTACTCCACTGATGTTTAATTTTAACATTACAAATAAAACTGCCTTTTTCTGGTAACCTAAGATTTTGCATAAAACTTGTGGCAGTGTGGGTTAAAATTTTGTCTTAATTTTAATAAATTACTTTTAAGTTAAAACCTCTATTTATGAATGTATAATATATTGATAAATGAAATGAAAACTGTGGACAACCAAATGTTAAAATCAAGAAATGAATTTGTATATTTACCTGTTAAAGTAGAGGAGAGATTTTGTAATTATGGTTTCTTGATTGACAGATTAACTACTGATTATGATGTGAAGGTAGCTATTGTCAAGGCAATGTATTGTCTGCTTACAATACTGATTCCTTGTTTTTAATATGCTGTTAATTAAAATTTTGTAGACGTGTGTGTGTGTATATATATATATTTACATATCAACTTGTGAATTATCAAATATGGTCTACCCAGATTGTGATGTGAAGGCAGCTATTGTCAAGGCAATGTATTGTCTGCTTACAATACTGATTCCTTGTTTTTAATATGCTGTTAATTAAAATTGTGTAGACGTGTGTGTGTGTGTATATATATATATATATATATAATATTTACATATCAACTTGTGAATTATCAAATATGGTCTACCTAGTTTATTATATGGCTCATGTATGTTCAAATTAAATGCCTAGTAGGTAGTTATTGGTTTTAAAGTTTTGTTTGTGAGTTTTCAAAAATAAAATATTTCTAGATACAAAAAACACAGGGAACAATTCATAGGCATAAAAGAGCTGTCATTTGATACATTAGTGGCTCGTATTGGTCAAGTACTCGTTTGTTGACATTGGTGCTAACATGTGCCTGTTGGGTGGTTGCTACAAAATTAGTGATTATGGTGACCTTATTATAGCTGATTTACAATTGGTATTGTAGATTTTTTTTCCTGTTATTTGGTGTTCAGTAATTCAATATTTTGATTCTGGGAAATTTATACATTTGGAAATTCGAATACACTCAGATTCTTTCATGACTGAGGTCCATAATTTTCTGGTAATCCCAACTTATGGTTAGGTTAGTAAAGTGAGCTACTTTATACTTTGTTAAGTCAGAACTACTTAGTTGTAACAATTTTTCAAAGCTAGACTATTAGTAATAATCATGAAACATGAAATACAGTACAGGATATTATATGAACATAAAAACTTGAGGGACAAGTGTCACTAGGAAGCAATTAATAACATAATTTTGTTTATTATCACTGACATTTTGTTTCATTATGAAACAAAAGGCTGGTCATAAACAAAGCTAAATCCTATCTTGTGTTTAAACAGGCACAAGAAATTCTAGTTGCAATCACTAAACTATAAAGTCACTGCATACTCCTTCACCTCTAAAAAGTTGACTAGTAAGACCCGTGATCTCTACAGAAACACAATTCTGTGCCACCTGTATATCAGACAGGCATTTCAAGTTAATTATTCTTTGATAATATCTCAGGTATTGCTCTAAAATGTCTATAACCTAATGGTAATGACTAAATATACACTATTAACTAAAAATGCTAAAATTGTAGGGATGGAAATCAGAGTGTGTTTGAAATGAGAAGAAAACCTGCATTACTCATTCCACCACCTAATGCATGTGTGCATCCACCATGTGAGTGAAGTGTTTGGGTAGTTGAATGCAAGGATGGTCTATGGTTTCTGATCTTTTTTTCATCTTTACATCTTTAGAATAAAAGTTTTATCGCTAGTATCTGTGAGTTTGAAAAGTTGGACTGTTGACTTCCAGTGGAGCTGTAACTTCTAGGTGGAAGGCACTTTTCAATTAACATATTCTTTTCTTTTCTATAGATAGCGATAATCTGATCTATAGGCATTACTTCTGGAAGCAAGATATGTCATAATCAGGATACTATTTTGAGTGATGAGAGTATACAATAGATTATCTACTTCCATATAATACACATAATGGCTTACTGATCAAAATCCCTGATAAGTACCTTGGGCCATGCTACTCTAGGTATGAAAAGGCAGGTGTTAGGGAAGAGTGAAGTGTTTTGATGTGCTGGCTTGTCGTAGGCACCCAGTGGTTTATGAGTTACAGCTGATGGAGAAGAAGGAAATTGATGCTTTTGCAGTGTTTTCTTGACATTAAGGAAGGTTAGCCAAACTTTAAAAGCAGTTTTATTCATGATTTGTGAAAGGCTTTTCATCTGTACTCCTTTGGTTGGGTTTTATCAACTTCTGGTGTAGGCAGTACCATACACAATGTAGAGGCTGCTATTTTTTAACCTGACACATTGCTAACTTGCTCTCATAATGACAGTTGGTCAAACTTTGGATAGTGAAAACTCTCATCATTGAATTCCAAAGTTTTAAAAAGTATAGATTTATACTGCAATTTCAGTTATGTATTTGATTAGTTACAAAAAAAAATAATAATAATAATACCATTAAACTGACCTTTCACACAATGTGAATGTCTAATAGAACCAACATGAATTAAACTGATTTATCTGGTAATTTCAGATATGTGAGTCCTGTGACTGATAAAATGTAATCATAACAAAATAATTTAAACCTATAAGCATGAATTTTCATTACACTGATAAATGAAAACTTTCAAACTTACTGTCATCGTTAATACGTAAGAACAAACTATAAAGGCTCAACTATCAATTGAAAGTTAAACAGAAAACTTTGCCTGTCATTATAAAAATAGAAACAGACACTGTAAAGAACGATATAATCAACCTTCCAAACTATGAACTTCAAAACACGGCCCTAAATAATGGTGTAACCTGTATAGTAACTCTTCTCACCATCTCAGTGTTAGAATTAAAAATCAGCTTTGAAGATTTATGCAAGAGACTGACAACAGAATCAAATCACCAACACAATCAACAGCAACTAATCCCAGGTTGAGGTCGACATGAAGAATGTGTCTTAATCATTTCAGGACAAAGAAGAAAACATTCTACATTCCAAAAATAATAATAATGAACAGTTTCCTTACCAAAACAGGTCATTAAAAAATACTAAGCAAAAAGAAGCCTTTTTTATGACTAATTTCTAATCAAAACAAAGTTGTGACAAATAAATAAAAAAGGTAAACTTAAACAACTGTGTTCATCTCAATATTTATACAGGAGTCTTTGTAACGTTATAAAATAATTAAAAAGGAAAATCACCAAAAGGTGAGGAAGACAGCTGCGAAAAAGGAAGTGAACAGACACTAAACATTTTGTCTTGTTTTACTTAGTGTTGTGTTTATTAGCTAATGACAACAAAATTTCAAAAAATGGGTAGTAACTTTGTCAAAAATTTGACTGTTTAAAAGAGTGGACAGAATTTGTGAAATTATTGCAATTGCATTAAGCAGTTAGAAAAAAAATCAAAGAAATGACTGAAGTTATTCTTGTATTAAAAATGTGTTTGTAAGTTTTTGTTATTCTTTAAAATGAAAAACTTTTCATCTTACCATGGGTAATCAAGGTTCAATTATAGTTTCATTAAATTTTGTATCAATATAACTGTGTAAAACAACTGTGTACAATTCAGATTTACCTGTATGTAGATTATAAACATACATGGACTTCTGCTTCAATAATATTTTCATTATTAATGTGGTCTATTCTAGATCACTTTTTATGTATTGCTGTAATACCTGGTAGACTATTGGTACATTGATAATGTAGTAAAGTTGTTTAAGTGTCCAGTTATTCTTGTTAGATACTGCAACAGTCCTTAAATTATTAATATTAGGGTTAGCACTTATTATTTGAAGTGTATTTGATACTTTATCATTACCCAGTAGCATATATTTATGAAATAAAATAGTCTGTAAAACTTTCCACTTAATCTCTAAGCCTAAAAAGTTATGATAAATTTTCTAAATGTTTTAACTTAAAAATTGAAGTTGTGAATTTTAAGTCTGACCATGTGTTTCTCTCTTTGATACCATTGTTCTAGTTGTATAAAGAAAAAAACAACTGAGTAATAGGATTAAGTTTATAGATACTTATAAAATTTGTCTTATTGTGATTTATTATATCTTTTACAAACTTTTGGTGTATAGATACTTGTTGTTCTGCCTGCTTCCTGGTGATATGTTTGTGTTATTGTTTATTTCAGTATTTGTTGTTATTACATTGTCATGTTTTAACTGATATGGAATGTCAGCCACAAACATTATCTTTTGTTGGTTGTCGTTCTTTTCATGTTCACTGCTTCAGGCCTATCTGTGGTGAACAGAGTACAGATTGTCCATTGTGTAGCTTTGTGCTTAACTGCAAACAAAGTCACTACTTTAGTCAATTTCCTTCTGTCAGCAACTTGGGATAACTATTCAAATAGACTTGAAGATACTGTCACAAAGCATAGTTTATTTCCACTAATTGGCACTAACACATAAGTCATGACATCACAGCTGTTACTTGTCTACCTTACTGTCATGGTTAGTTTGTGTTATTGGATGGTGGTGTGGGTTGTAGATATGAGACAGTTTTTGGTGGTAAGAGCATTACTACCTTTTGAGACTAGCTTTGGGTCATAAATAAATTTTGGAATTGGTAAAAATAAAAATAAATGGATGAAAGTAAATGCAATTGAATTTTTCATACCACACTATACACTGTAATTAACTAAATCATGAATATGTACAGGTGGGGTTACATGAACAATATAGTAATATATATATGTCACCAGTGATAATTAGAACATAGGAAATACATTGATCATGAAAGTAAAAATGTCAAATAGCGTGACATTAACATTTTTTAAACTGATTTATATGAAGTACTTTGCATGAATATTATTTGTGTTTATATGTGTGGTTAGTGAAAGCTGAAAGCAATTAGTTGTATTTACATGCAAAGAAAAGCCTAAAATAAACAGATATACTGCTTTCTTATATGCAGTTATATATAATTCAGCTGTATCCATGAATTTGGAAGAAAAGCATGCATATGATTTGCAATTGGTTATTTCATGACAGCTAGTGGTAAACAGGTGGCTCTCTTATCATTATTATTCTGTAAAAAAAAAAAATGAGTTTGAAGTAATTATGTAACAGTAAAAGTAGTAAAGAACACATTAAACCTCTTGCAGTGTACTGTGGTGTTGATAAAACTTTTCAGTCACTTTGTATCAACTCAAGAAATTAGGTGGTGGTAGTTTTACCGTAGTATTGCAGTAAATATTTCCCCATGCATTTTGCATGTTTCATTATTTAATACCTTGTTTGTGAATCAGTTATACTTGTCATAAGACATTAATATTAGGTCTGTTACTTTCTCAAACTAGTGTCTGATGAATTTTAAGAAATAAAAGGGGTGTATTATAATATTAATCCAACCACATTCTGATTATCACATTCATTGCTAAAAATGCATTACACTCCATTCAGAACTCTTCATGTTGGTTGAGATGGGACAAGTACAGTCGTGGTTGGAACAGTAAAACTTGTCATGAGATAGGGATACATATTTAGTGAGCTATTTTCTCCATAGTTTTTTTTATGAGTTCTGTTAAAAGTGATAAATTCAGAAAGAAGTTCTGTGTAAGGGCCTCAGTATTATACCTGAACAAGAATGCTTCTATTTTATTTAAGAGGAACACGGTCCTGTTGACCCCTAAACTTCATGTCTTGATGGTAAAACATTGTTTAGAGATTAGTTATAGTTATTGGGGGGGGTCTAATTAAATACTGGAAATTGCAGCATATATTTGTACCTCATATAATCACCTGAGTTCAGTCTCACTGACTGACTGTTAATATTTCAAATATGTTTACCATTAGTTAACTTGTTGACTTTGGTATACAGTTATCTTGTAAATTGAGTAAATACAAAAGGTACAGTGAAACCAAAAACAAGGTAATAAAGATGTTCAGTAGTTCATATAAATTTATTCAGGACACCTAAGTGGAGGGTAAAACTATAAGGGGATGGTAAACCTAAAGGATTATAACTTAGCAAGTAAAGTGTATTTAATATGTAAAACAAGTTTAATTGTAACTACTGTATATTTGCTAAATTTACTTTTCCCAATATTTTGTGTAAGGCACTTAGAAGTTCATTTTAATGAAAGTGATCTGGAAAATGTTGTCCTAGGAAAGCTATTAAAAGTGTGAATGTCAGATAAAACTAGTCAGGGAACTGGTTATAGACTGCTGGTTGAACCATACTACTCTACTGGCATTAGTTGTTTTACACAGTTCACATAAAGCAGTGTTTGTTTCTTGGAGGAATTTGTAAGAGACCTGATTGCTATATTCTAATAACTGATGGATAAACAGGTTTATCCATGTGTTTAGCAGTTACGGTAATAACCTTTACCTCCCCTGTCACAGTTCCTGGTGTATAAATATCATTAGTATATTTGTTCTTTAGAAGAGTAAGAAACACTAAATGACCTGAATTCCAGTCTGTAAAATAAAATGATAAAATTGGCATTTTTATTCACTTGTGATATTTCTCTATTATGAACACCTTTTTAAATGTCTGTCTTACAAATCCGTGTTATATCTGTAATGAGGCTCTTCTCTTTGTTTAATCCTATTACATCCATAGGTGTTTTGGATTATTCATAAGTTTAAGGTCTTAAAAAGCTAAAATCTAGGATTTGAGTCTCTGCAGTGGACAAAGCACAGATAGCCTGTAGTATGCCTCTACTTGAAAACAGACAGAACAAAGCACCACTCATTAATTAAGTGCACACTTGAATGTCAAATTTCAAAATTAAATATTATAATTTCAATTCTGTTTTGCAAAAATTATCAAGTGGATTTTTTATTAAACCGTTTTTATTGTCATATTGTTTTCTAGAATTAAATTTTTGATGGTAATAATACCATACTATCCAACAATAATTTAAAAAAAATAGTGTACATTAATTTTTTTTTACAAGAAGAAAGGTTAACTTTCTTTTAATATAATGTTAAAACTTGCTATAGAGAGCATTGGCTGATAAGAATTCTACTCAGGTCTATTTTTTACATTGAAAATGTCAGTATTATTTATTTACAGTTTTAAAATATTTGGTATGAAATGTGAATTTAGACCTCTATTTAAATTTGCCTGTCCTACAGTATTTGAGGAATATGAACACACACAGAATGTCTGTCTAACATGTGGTGATTTTGTGATGTTAAATCAGTATATTCAATAATGCTTTATTTTTATTTTTCCAAGGAATTTCCTTATCCAAAGATTCCCTGGATGACTATGTTTGTTCTGCAAATTCTGCAATTGAATTGAAACTTGGTAAGACTTTCATGGCTGTGTGAAATTTTTATTTGATAATGATATTATTATATGCTATGCTAAGTCATTCATATTATAATGGAACTCTGGCTTATATGATACTGGATAAACTATTACATGACGTTATGCAACCCTCATCTTCAAGAATGTTTTATTCTGTGTGTATGTAGATTTGCATTAGGATTCATGATTTTCTCATGTCATCTCCATATCCCGTCACAGAGAACTTTTTCTACATTCTCATGGTGCAGATATGATGTCATGAATACATCACATGTGGATATAATGCACTGGCACCATCTATATAAATGTGATAGTACTGTCTGTTGTATGCCCATATAAATACTTTGGAGGGTGTGAATAGATCTTCACCAAAATTCAAAATTGATATTTCATTAGGCCCATGGGGAAGTAAATATTTTCAGTTTTAAATTTTGCAGTTTTTATGAGTGTTTTTGCAGAGTTTTTTTTACCACTACCTTGCCCTTGTTGATGGATCTTTACCAGTTTTGTTATGAAGGTTTGTCGGGTCCATAAAAAGATATATGCAAATTTACAGTTTCAAATTTTGCTGTTTGTGTGAGTGTTTTGGGGTTTCTTAAAATTATATATAAAGGAAACAACTTTTCATATCCTAAGATAACCTTTCATTAATCATGAATTTAAATAACTTCCATTCAGGGTATGGGTACTCCTACTAATGATTTTTAATAGATATTACAAGTTACAATCAAAACTATCTTCCCATATTAAAACAGTGTCAATCAGTAATATCAGACTGGTGTGATTATTGAATATAGGGGAATGTGCCCTGAACATGAATCAAGATTTTGTATTTTCAGAAAATTAATTTATGGGGGCCTTTGTTGTGTTAATTCTCAGTGTATGTGTTCGGTATTTGACTAACTTTGTAACCATGAAATTTAATGTAGTAAGCTTTTGTCTTCTTGTAATTTGGAAAGCTTTCAGTAAATGAACACAAGTGATCTACATAAAATATCAGATCTTTCAGTGAAGCATTTTTATCAAAGAATTACATGTGTATTTATGAAGCCTTTACTGAGTCAGATTGAATGGAAAGTGATTTTCTTGCAAAAAAAAAGAAAATTTTCTCTTCGTCTTCAAGTTTTTAATATTTCATTTACATATCCTCTGAATATCATTTTTCAGGGGGTGAGTTGTAAAACTTTATATTTTACTTATTGTTTTCTTTACCCAAACATTAAAGATAATGCTAATCACATTATGATTGACTTATGAAAACATTAGATTTAAATTGTATATAGTTTGTGTTTATAGTTGACAATTGTAGAAATGTAGTAGTGAAGTTATGAATTTTTGAATTTGAGAAGTCAGAGCACAGTTGTGTTACACATGGAAGAATGGGGAATTTAAATAAATTTTTTTAAATTAAATTATGTACTACATTTTGTGCCAAGTTTATTGACGTACATTAGTAACATTATAAAAACTTGTGGCATGTGCAAAGTAAACAAACTTTTAAGTTTGAAGATATGAATAAATAGATAGGGGTGTTGTATAAACTTATTGGTTCAATCCTAGGCAAGCTTTGTTAAATGGTCAAGAGATGTTTTATAGTGCTCAGTATACCTGCATTTTCAGGCAAATTGATGATGTATGTGTTAGTGTCATTTAGAATTAGACAAAGCTCTTGTGTGGTAACATTTGACCTGAAATCAAAATAACATTCTCGCCTCTAGTTTGTGTGTTTTATGTGGTCTGAACTGAATCAATATTTCATTCCAAAACATACTTACCATCTGCTGAAACTTTAGCTGTTCTTTGACCTTGCCCAGCTAAACATTGGTCTCACTTAAATATCCTTGTCATTGTGACATTCTGTACCTGCATCAATGCACCATTTATCCTGGTACTGTGTATAAGCAAACCAGACAATATAATCACCTTTTCTTGATAAAGTGTTGGTCATTGTTTTCTTTAAAGCAATGCTGTGCTTCATTGCATTCTGTATTGTGATTTTGGTATCCTATTGTGAATTTCCATACAATTACAGTTACTTTTTGAAAATATCTTACACTTTTGGGTCATGGTTTCCACGTTAGTGTTACAAGCACAGAGGCTAATTAGACCTCCCCTATTCCTTTACTGTCTCTCTACTGTTCGTGATTTGATCTATTTTGAGATGGAGACATATATTTGGCCTAGGAATTTTAAGGTGAATTTTCCAGACTGCCTTCCTTTACTGAACCAGCTTCTCACTAGGTCAATTTGGATCAACCACCTCCTTCTTTTCTTCAATTCGTCACTCAGGTTTATGAGATTTTTGGGCTTTCCTTGGTAGCCTTTGAGTCTATTCCTTCTTTAATGGTGGAAAGGTTAGGAGGGGACTTAATTTTTCCTCTATCTCCTGATATTGCTTGTTTGTGCTGTGGATTTAATGCTTTATTTCATGATGGGATAGATGTAACTTATACCCTCTTTTGTTTGTTCACCTGCTTTTTAGATTACCACCATCAAGTGATGTATATTTTGATTCCACAAACTAGACCTGCTTTTGGGTACGTGGCATTTTAAACTGAACAATGTGATTGCTTTGAACTGGTCACACTTGTATTATTTTACTCTGGCTTCTGTTCCTTATTTTGTGGATATTCAGAGTAGATTCCATCCTTAGTTTGATAACTCCTCCACCTGGGCTGACTGTCTCTAATAGCATCATTGTCTATCCTAGGTGGGTGGAGTCTATAAGAATGTGTTGCAGTTGGTGAACACCTGATTTTCTCCATCACAGATTCATGGTTGCATTGTGTTCCAAACTGGAATTGGTGTTTCTCTTCACTTCTCTCCCTCCATTATCCTCCAAAATCTATGGTATTTCTACCTCCAACTGATCAGTGGATTTTATTTTAGTTATTTCTTATGCCTAAAACAATGGGAGAATGGCAAACAATCATTGATCTTTCTCTGCTTAACCAATTCTTTGATATTCTCACACTCACAGTTTATTTCTTTTCTCAAACTACATTGACATTCTTCACTAGGCCTGTGGATAGCCATGTTTGATGTTGCTGATGCATTTCTCCACATTCACTTAGTGAATTCATCCTGCCACTATCTACATTTTATGCACAGGGATCAGGTTCTGCAGTTCAGGGGTCTACCCTTTGACCTAGAATCTGCAACATATGTTTTCTGTAAGTTTGTACAAGTCTTAAACTAGACTCAGCCAACTCTCATTAGGCTCCAGGGTATAGAACAGGTAGTCATGCTTTTAAGTCAATGGTTTTACTGTTTTTTTGTGAATGTGAGTATCCCTTGAATCTCTTATTCCTTTGGAATGAGGACAAATGCTGTCCCTTGATTGATTACTGTGCAATCAGTGGATCTGCAATTCCAATTCACTGCAACATCCAAGCTCCTTTATAAGGAGCAATTTCTTGGTTCTCTGTGGTAGTTGGATTGGATCAACACTATTATCAGTAATGTTATACTGCCCCTTTATTCTCAGAATTCTCCTTTCTTAGGTGCCTCACTTCAGAGGTCAGGAAATTCATGAAATATGGATGAAGGACAGATCTTCATTCCACATCAATAATTTAGAACTTTGTGTCGTCCAACAGGTTATGGTTTATGGTCTCTATGTTTCAGGGGAGTATTATCATGATTCATTTCCTTAATTTCACAATGGTCTTTTAAATTTTCCCTCATGTGGACATGTCTTCTTAGAATCTTTGTTTTCAACATTTGTTTATTTTTTGACAATACTTACTCTATTCATATTAGCCTCCTTGCCATCTTTTGGAGTGATAAATTTCATACCAGATTTCTGGTCTTGATCTAATCAAATTGTTTCAGCTGATTAGTTTGTTTTTGTGTGTGTGTGTGTTTTTCCCAAGGTTTTCCTATGGATTTGCTCTTAGTTTAGATCTTCAGGGATTGAAAGATTTTTTACTCATTGAACCTAAAATACCAGTATTTTTGGTTCCCATACCTCATTCATGGGCTTTAGAGATAGCTGCATTCCGGCTAGATTGGATGGGATTGCATCTATATGTCTTTCTATAATTTGTCTGTTCCTCAGAGTTCTGGCTATGATTTTATCCTCTGCTTCACAGCTATTGCTAACCCAAGATTAGATTGGCTGGCCTAATCAAAGTTTTTCTTTGTTGAGGCAATCTTGATCCAACAGTCCTCACCTATACTCTTCTAAGGACATTGGGGTTTACCTTCTAGAGGTGCTTTGTGTGTGCCTCATGAAAAGTGCGAGTCCATTTCACACACATCCTCACCATATTTCATTTTTTGTCTTCTTTTTTTAACTTGGATCTAGCTTTATCAGCAATGTTTTGCTATTTTAAACATTGGAAACTTGTTGACTCACCAGTGCTATCAAGCCTTCTCTAATAATTTAAAGTTCTTTGCAAATACCCTTTTCCTTTACTTAACTGGGATTTTAGGGTGGTATTGCATGCTTTGTTTCACCATCTATTCAAGACTATAACCTCATGTACCATCTTTCCTTTAATGGGTATTTTTGTTGTTGCTGGCATGGTAATGTTGTAAATTTGAGTTGTTTATATTCCATGTGCACTAGATACTTTATCGCTCCACATGGTCTAGATAGCTCATTTCATTCCAAGTTTCTGGCAGCCAGGGAAGGGAATAAACCCTTCTCCGTAATTCTTTTAGTAGTTATTTCTCACCTCTGTGACCAGTTGAACACTGATCATTTGTTATGTCCTATCAGGGCATTGAAACGTTATGTAGCTTGCACTGACTTCTTTCAAAATGATGGTAATCAATCTGTGTTCACTGAGATCCTTTAGTTTCAAGGAATTTATCCCCAGTTACATGAATGAGATGAATTTACAAATATCTTTGTTACTTATTCTGGACTTTTTTACAGGCAAGGAATCTCCTGAGCATCACATCTTATCAGATTGTCACATTTCTTTGTTTTTCTCTGTCCATTTCAATTATCTTTCAGGCTGGTATATTGACTCCTCTCCATATTATTCTTTCACATTCTGTACATGATCAGGTAGTTTTTTTCTTCTGAGGGTTTGACAACTTCTTTGGCTGTTTTAACAATATTTGTTAGATTATAAAGAGTATTTCTGTCCTTGTATTGCCTCTACTTTCCATGATCTCTTATCTTTTTGTCACTAGATCTCACTCTGCAGCATATGTTGCTCAGACAGTTGTGTGTTTTTTTTTCCTATTCAATTCCCTACTAGCAACCACTTCAACTATATTTCCCAGCAGTTGCAAAAAGGTTCTATAGAATGAAGTATTCCATAAGACCATCTAGGCATTTGCCAGATGGTATTACCATATTTTGCTGGGTCCCTGCTCATGGACCATCATAAGAAAGCTGAAGGAGATTCTGCCTGTCCCTGCCAATTATTGAATTGAATAAACCAGGGTTGGTTTACTTTTATAAACTTAAGGAACTTGGTTCACCTATTGTAATGTTTCCAGAGCACTGTTTCTTAATGACTCCCCAGTGCACATTTCCAATCATTGGGGTGGTGGACAGGGGCTTTTCCTTCACTCTTGGAGAAGAGGGTGAAGTTGGGGGCCCTCTTACCTGAGTCTGAATGTTTTTCCTTGATGTCAGTAAGAGAGAGACTAGCATCCATGGGAGCTACCCTAGGTCCTTGGTTGAGCATAGTGTTCCACATCCTCTCCGTAATTTCGTAGGCAAGTGAAATGCTTTTTGCCCACTTGGTTGGGAAGTGCATAATTACAGTTCTTTGGTTGAATAAAGCATACATAAATTCATCATTCCAAGTAAAGAATGTTCCCTTTTTGGTTTATTCAGGAGGTGGAGGATAACATTTGTGTGCTTCAGTGTTACTTCCTCCTCATTATTCCAAGAGGTGGAGGAGAACATTTGTATGCTTCAGTGTTACTTCCTCATCATTATTCAGGAGGTGAGGAGAACGTTTATATGCTTCAGTGTTGCTTGCTTACTTCATCATTATTCCAAGAGGTGGAGGAGAACGTTTATATGCTTCAGTGTTGCTTGCTTACTTCATCATTATTCCAAGAGGTGGAGGAGAACATTTGTATGCTTCAGTGTTACTTCCTCATCATTATTCCAAGAGGTGGAGGAGAACATTTGTATGCTTCAGTGTTTGCTTACTTCCTCATCATTATTCCAAGAGGTGGAGGAGAACACTTGTATGCTTCAGTGTTTGCTTACTTCCTCATCATTATTCCAAGAGGTGGAGGAGAACGTTTATATGCTTCAGTGTTTGCTTACTTCCTCATCATTATTCCAAGAGGTGGAGGAGAACATTTGTATGCTTCAGTGTTTACTTACTTCCTCATCATTATTCCAAGAGGTGGAGGAGAACATTTGTATGCTTCAGTGTTTGCTTACTTCCTCATCATTATTCCAAGAGGTGGAGGAGAACACTTGTATGCTTCAGTGTTGCTTACTTCCTCATCATTATTCCAAGAGGTGGAGGAGAACGTTTATATGCTTCAGTGTTTGCTTACTTCCTCATCATTATTCCAAGAGGTGGAGGAGAACATTTGTATGCTTCAGTGTTTGCTTACTTCCTCACCATTATTCCAAGAGGTGGAGGAGAACATTTGTATGCTTCAGTGTTGCTTACTTCCTCATCATTATTCCAAGAGGTGGAGGAGAACGTTTGTATGCTTCAGTGTTGCTTACTTCCTCATCATTATTCCAAGAGGTGGAGGAGAACATTTGTATGCTTCAGTGTTTGCTTACTTCCTCACCATTATTCCAAGAGGTGGAGGAGAACATTTGTATGCTTCAATGTTTACTTACTTCCTCATCATTATTCCAAGAGGTGGAAGAGAACATTTGTATGCTTCAGTGTTGCTTACTTCCTCATCATTATTCCAGTGGTTCGGAATCCATTACTTTGTGGCTGTAGATTGGTATCCAATTAAAAGTATACATAGATGAAATATTGCAGTCCAATTGCCTTAACTACCAATTTGGGATATAGGAACCAAGACCTCTTAATCCCAAGTTGTAAAACCTTAGCTATCTGGTTGGAGCTTGCCTGTAATTATTATTACTCATGTTTCGTTCCACCCTGGATACAGGAAATAGTTTGTATGTTCTGGATGCAGTGTTGTTCCCCAATTATGTACCAATTTTATGTTGGTACACCTCTGATATATGCAGATGCAATATAAAGATAATGCCTTCACAGGCACCTTGACTTTCTCAATGTGCGATTCTAGTTAAATTGTCAGCAGATGATAAATATATTTTGAAAGTTAACATATTTCTAAATTGAAAATGTATTTCCAGTAATAATTCCACTGACACTTCCATCCCACTTAGAGATGGTGATAGTGATTGGGGTAATAAATGATAAAACCTAGTTTGTACTGACCTGTATTTTGTAATTATTTGAATACTAGTCAGAATTTATTGTGATAGGGAAGGGGAATAAGCTTTTTTTGTTTTTTTGCTGTTGAGTGTAAAAAAAAGTTGAAAACTACTGCTCTGATTAAAAAAATGTACCAGTTTTGTATATTAAAAAATAATTGTGAAGGAATTACAAATACATTTACCTCTTCATCATTTAGAGTGTACTTTTTCTCTAGTATTCCTCTTATGTCTGTTATTACATTTTTAGTCCAATTAGAAAATGACATTGAAGACGACAAGAAAGCTTTTCATCCAGAATATACTCACCAATTTTTTGGTGACAGGTGAGTGCAAGTTTATCTAGGATGTTTTTTATGGAACAAGTGTGGATGGATGAACTTAAATTTCATTTCAGTATTAACTCTCTCAGCACGGGCTCGGTCTGTATGATTGACCACATGAACTCTTTGTCCATGTTTGAAGTCTTTTTTGATTTAATGCTTCTAACTTTCAGTATAATCTTTACTAACCTATAAATATTCTTACTTTTGTTTTTATAATTTTATATATGTATATAATAAAATTAAAAATAAGAGATAAAATACTTATTCAGTATTCTTTTTTCTTCATTTCAGTTGTCGAAGAGAGTTAACCCTAATTTTTTTATGTTACAGGTAGTATTGCAGTTAAAAACTTTTATTTAATTAAATAATGCTCCAAACAATATAGACTAATAACATGCATAAAGTAAACAAACTCCCTTACCTCTCAAAACATATATGGCTTTTTAATGCTGCAAGTTATTACAAATTCATCCAAATTAGCCATTAACTTACTTATGAGAATGCTGTTTATGGTTTGAGTGAAACTGACATTTAACCTTTCAGAACATAATGCTATACAGCGTGTCATTTGATAGAGAAAGGTAATAGGTAATAAAACATAAGAGTGAACTGTTAAATTATGAAAGAGAGGATGTGACAGATAGGTGTAGCAGGAAGAATCTGATTTTCTATTTGATAGAGAAAGGTAATAAAACATAAGAGTGAACTGTTAAATTATGAAAGAGAGGATGTGACAGATAGGTGTAGCAGGAAGAATCTGATTTTCTATTTGATAGAGAAAGGTAATAAAACATAAGAGTGAACTGTTAAATTATGAAAGAGAGGATGTGACAGATAGGTGTAGCAGGAAGAATCTGATTTTCTATTTGATAGAGAAAGGTAATAAAACATAAGAGTGAACTGTTAAATTATGAAAGAGAGGATGTGACAGATAGGTGTAGCAGGAAGAATCTGATTTTCTATTTGATAGAGAAAGGTAATAAAACATAAGAGTGAACTGTTAAATTATGAAAGAGAGGATGTGACAGATAGGTGTAGCAGGAAGAATCTGATTTTCTATTTGATAGAGAAAGGTAATAGATAATAAAACATAAGAGTGAACTGTTAAATTATGAAAGAGAGGATGTGACAGATAGGTGTAGCAGGAAGAATCTGATTTTCTATTTGATAGAGAAAGATAATAAAACATAGGAGTGAAGTGTTAAATTATGAAAGAGAGGATGTGACAGATAGGTGTAGCAGGAAGAATCTGATTTTCTATTTGATAGAGAAAGGTAATAGATAATAAAACATAAGAGTGAACTGTTAAATTATGAAAGAGAGGATGTGACAGATAGGTGTAGCAGGAAGAATCTGATTTTCTATTTGATAGAGAAAGGTAATAAAACATAAGAGTGAACTGTTAAATTATGAAAGAGAGGATGTGACAGATAGGTGTAGCAGGAAGAATCTGATTTTCTATTTGATAGAGAAAGGTAATAGATAATAAAACATAAGAGTGAACTGTTAAATTATGAAAGAGAGGATGTGACAGATAGGTGTAGCAGGAAGAATCTGATTTTCTATTTGATAGAAAGAAAGGTAATAAAACATAAGAGTGAACTGTTAAATTATGAAAGAGAGGATGTGACAGATAGGTGTAGCAGGAAGAATCTGATTTTCTATTTGATAGAGAAAGGTAATAGGTAATAAAACATAAGAGTGAACTGTTAAATTATGAAAGAGAGGATGTGACAGATAGGTGTAGCAGGAAGAATCTGATTTTCTATTTGATAGAGAAAGGTAATAGGTAATAAAACATAAGAGTGAACTGTTAAATTATGAAAGAGAGGATGTGACAGATAGGTGTAGCAGGAAGAATCTGATTTTCTATTTGATAGAGAAAGGTAATAAAACATAAGAGTGAACTGTTAAATTATGAAAGAGAGGATGTGACAGATAGGTGTAGCAGGAAGAATCTGATTTTCTATTTGATAGAGAAAGGTAATAGGTAATAAAACATAAGAGTGAACTGTTAAATTATGAAAGAGAGGATGTGACAGATAGGTGTAGCAGGAAGAATCTGATTTTCTATTTGATAGAGAAAGGTAATAGGTAATAAAACATAAGAGTGAACTGTTAAATTATGAAAGAGAGGATGTGACAGATAGGTGTAGCAGGAAGAATCTGATTTTCTATTTGATAGAGAAAGGTAATAGGTAATAAAACATAAGAGTGAACTGTTAAATTATGAAAGAGAGGATGTGACAGATAGGTGTAGCAGGAAGAATCTGATTTTCTATTTGATAGAGAAAGGTAATAGGTAATAAAACATAAGAGTGAACTGTTATGAAAGAGAGGATGTGACAGATAGGTGTAGCAGGAAGAATCTGATTTTCTATTTGATAGCTTTGTAACTAATGTTGAAGGCTGTCATAAATGTGGTTTATCTGAGCAATGGTGATTTTATAGAGTAATTTATATTTAATTTCAAACTTTTTCAAGAGGTTGTGAATAAAATAGATGATGGCATGCTGTGAGAAACTGTGTTGTGTGTCACACTAGGGGAAATTCAGGATTTTTTTAAAAATATCATTCTGTAGAATTAAGAACTTAAAAATTATGTATTATTAGTTAAGGTCTTTTGCTGATGTATTTGGTATAACATAAAAAATAGTTTTATAAAAATTTGAATGTAAGACACTAAAACATTTTGTCTTGCCCAGTAAAGGATATCCAAACCAATAGAGTTAAACACAAGGGTTAAATGAAGCTTAAAGTATCTTAGCTATAACAAAACAATTCAAGCATATGATAATTTGTGGTATGGTGTATTTGTTGTTGGACAGATGTAGTAATGCTGTGAGACTTGACTGTCCTTGTTTTAATGGGCAGTTTTCCTTGCTCTCAGATTGAAGGTCATAGACAGGATGAGTTTGTCTGAATAAAACTATCCAAACTGAAATACTCCTTGGATGCAAAGAAATGTGAAGTAAAGCTGTTTCTCAGAAGGAAAAACCTGTGTTAGTTGACCCAAGGTCTGCAGCAACATATTATCTCAAGAGTGCTAAATGTGGTTTAGCAGTTAATGTGTCAAATTGTATTTCAGTGGAACCATAGGTGATTATAAGAGTGATGGTGAAATCCTATAATTGAATAGAGGAGCCAAAGAGTTGGCAGAGGGTGTTTTTGACTAGCTGTTTCCTGTATGTAAGTTTATCAGCTCAAACTTGTGGACAACTGGTTCAGATAGCCCTCTAGGCCTTCTCGTGGCTTTGCAAGAATGTATAAAACAAACAATATCAAGTAAAAAGATGCAGATAGAAAAAGCATTATGTGGCTGCCAAAAGACAAATAATTGAAACTGAAATAGAAACAGGAAGGTAATAAA
The DNA here is from genome assembly GCF_004210375.1 of Tachypleus tridentatus. Taxonomy (NCBI): domain Eukaryota; kingdom Metazoa; phylum Arthropoda; class Merostomata; order Xiphosura; family Limulidae; genus Tachypleus; species Tachypleus tridentatus. Next base: position 106,842,031 of record NC_134828.1, read on the forward strand.
GAAGCTTCCAAAAGAGTTTTATTGACATCTGGAAGCTTTAAGAACTTTCTAACATCATATTAATCTACCGACTTTCAGTGTTTCTCAAATCAGTTTTAAAAAGTAATCTTCATTTAAGATGGTAAACATGTTTAATGAAAAAGTATTTTTCAACAAAAAGAAGCTTCTGTTGTACAGTTGTTTAGTAATAATCTGGAGTCAACCAACTGGGCATTATTTTGTTTGTTTTTAAGATATGCGGTAACTCCACTGATGTTCTGTATATCAAATAAATTATAATTACTGTATTTCCTGGCATTGAAGATGCATCCCCATTTTGATCAGCTAACTTTAAATTTTGTTAAAAAGATAAACATACAGTTACGACAGAAAGTGTTTATACCCCTGCATCCCGAGTAGTTTTTTGCTCATAACTTAAAAAGTATCATGAGTAGGCTAATAGAAGTATAGTATATTATAAATATTCTACTAACTCACATCTACATCAATTTTTATGTAAATTAAACAACAAACTGTTTATACACAAATAACCAAAATTAATAGAAGCAGAAAGTGTTCGTACAGTTCAGAACGTGTGAAAAAAACTGATATTCCCTAAAAAAAAATTTGTTTAGTTTGGCAAAGAAACTACATTATACCATTCCATAACTAGACACTGGGTTCATAATTATTGGAATTTTGCCAGCAAAAAATGTACTTCCGGCAATTTAACGTCATCTCTGTCATTATCTGCTTGGTCATCATGGCAAACAGGAAACAACCGTTCAGTGATTAAAAAACCGAATTATTGTGACATACAAGTCTCATGTGTCTCTTTCCGGTATTGCTACACAACTTAATGTGTCAAAATTTACTGTTCAAAGCATAATTGTCAAGTTTAAGCTTACAGGATCAACTGCTAACCTCCCTCGTTCCAGATGCCCCACCAAAATTTCAGAGAGAACCAAGAGGAAGGTTCTCAGAGAAGTTAGTAGGAACCCTCGTTTAACATGTAATGACATACAGAAACTGGTAAGGAAAACTGAGGTTGAAGTAAGCACCTCTACAGTTACGAACATGTTACGCTCTTCTGGGTTCAAAGCATGCTGTCCTCGTAGAACTCCATATTTAAAGCCTGTTCATTTAGAAGCAGATTGAGGTATGCAAGAAAGCATGTAGATAAACCCTTTACCTATTGGAAGAGTATTCTTTGGTTAGACAAGACTAAAATCTAGCTTTTCGGCCACAATGATGTTTGCTATATTTTCTGCAAGAAGGGGTAACGAAATCTTCAAAAGAACATCATCCCTACAGTTAAACACAGAGGTGGCTCGATCATGTTATGGGGTTCCTTCAGCTCTTCTGGTGTAGGCAGACTTCACTGCATCAATGGAATCAAGAAAAAAGAAAAGTATGTTGATGTATTAGGCACTTATATCATGAATGATGCTTGGGATTTGTGGCTTTGGCATCATTGGATCTTCCAGCACGACAATGACCCTAAGCACACACCAAAATATGTGCAATCCTGGTTGCAGAGGAACCATATAAGCATTCTGGAGTGGCCATCGCAGTCACCCGATCTCAATCCAATTGAAAACATTTGGCATGAGTTGAAGACCAGGATTCATTGGCATCATCTGTAAAACTTGCAAGAGTTGGAGGCCTTCTGTAAAGAAAAATGGAAAACAAATACCAGTCAAGTACTGTCAAACAATCATGGAGGGCTATGAGGAGAGATTGAGCTAAGTAATTCACCTGAAAGGCTACACAACTGACCATTAAAGTAGAGGCATGAACACTCTGCCCATCCTATGTTTGGTTATTTGTTTATCAACGGTTTATTTGTCATTCAGTTTACATAAAAATTTATGTAGATGTGTGTTAGTATAATATTTATAATACACCATACTTTCATTATCCTAATCGTGATACTTTTTAAGTTATGAGGAAAAAACTACTCACGATACAGGGGTACAAACACTTTCTGTTGTAGCTGTAAGAATAAGGTTACAGCACTTCCACCAATCTTACCAAAATGTTTTGTGGATTGTCCACTTCTTGTTTTTTTTTTGTGAGCTGTATGTTTATCATAGCTACCTTTGAAAGTGTGTTCCTTATATTACCACTATAATATCTGTTTTATTACCAGTAACAAAGTTATTCTAAGCCTGAGGAATTGAAAAGAGTGCCGTTATTATTGCACCATATTTATGGTGACCTGTTCTTGTTCATTTATTTCTTATTTAATATTAAGTAACTTGTACATTTAATTCTGGGTCATATAGAGGAGCTTGGATTACTGTCTAGTGTGAAAATGCTTGTTCTTGGCTTAAGTTGAGGCCTATGAGCAACATAACTTTCAGCCTGGAAGATGCAGGGTAAATTTTTTAGACTTATGTTGGGAAAAAATAGCATCTTTGACTCTGGGAAATGTGGTAAAAAATATGAATATTGCAAATATTGCAAGTATGTTAAAGTAACATATTTTATTTGACATTTTGTAATGACACTTAGAGAATGTCAGATAGTCTCACAAAAGCAGAATGATGTTTAGTGTGTTAAAGTAACATATTTTATTTGACATCTTGTAATAACACTTAGAAAATGTCAGATAGCCTCACAAAAGCAGAATGATGTTTAGTATGTTAAAGTAACATATTTTATTTGACATTTTGTAATAACATTTAGAAAATGTCAGATAGCCTCACAAAAGCAGAATGATGTTGGACTTTGTAATTAAAGAAAATAATAACTGTAGATGATTTCTATACACCATGCCAAACTCATCTGAATAACTTATTATAGTTTATATAATTATCATTGGTTAACACACATCAAAAGTTGTTTTTGTCAGTTATGTTTTTTTGTGGGTTTTTTTTCAAACTATTACCAAAATTCAAGTTCATTAAAATAATTATGTAGAGATTGTGAGGTATCCATTTTTCTGGTTCGTGGTATTATGTGGGCATTGTTAAACCTTTAAACCTTAATTTGTAATGAAAGAAGAAAATTATTTTTTGAATGGTGTATACAGTTATATTTGTGATATATATTCAAAAACTTAAATATACTTTTCATAAATACATTATTTCTTAGTATTGTATTACCTGCTCAACATGAGATAAATTCTTCTACTAAATACGTTATTAGCCGTGCACACATGCATATTGTTTGTTATTTACAAGAAATTTGAAATAAAAAAGGACTTACTACCTTGTCATTCTAACCGTACTCAAAAACACAGGTGCATGATGTGTGTGAATTAAGGTATTTCCTTGAACAAGGGAAATAGCAATGTGTATCTCCTGTGGTGTTACTGCTGAGTAATGAGCTAGGTGTAGTTATCAAATTTCCTTCTAATTCTGCATATTTTTTTTTCTGTACCTTATAAGGCTTTTATAAAATTTGCTTGGGACCTCCCTAGCTAATTTTATATTGTTAGAATTGTTCAAAGATGTCTGTCTCTCTTTATGGTATGGTATACTTTTATGTATTTTTATTACACTTAATGTTTACTATTTTAAGAAAAAAATAGCAGAATATCCTATTGTTTGTTACATGCAAGTTTTTATATGCCTGTCCAATGGATGGGTACTCCAGCTAGTTTTTGTGCAGCTGACAGGATGAACAGATTTGGTGGAAATTTGACCTGAGATTAAAATTTCATTGGGAACTTTGTTCAGTCTTAAAATTGACAGTATGCTGATTTTGGAAATTGAGGAATTCTTATGAAATTTAAAAACCTTATTAAACTGTATTATTAATTTTTATGTTTTACTTTACAGCAAGATGCCGTTTGTCTGTGTGTATGATGTCATAGTTTAAAATATTTAAGAAGTAGAAGTACTCCTACATTGTAAGGTTTTCATGTTCTGTCTGTTTAAAGTGAGAGCATTTTTGGTTATCGAGATCTGAAAGTCCAGCTGTACTACAGTGCTGCACGTTTAACTACATTCCTCGGATTGAAGTTTGTAGAAAAAATAACACCTGACAAAAGTGATGGTGTTCAGGTAAGATAAATTAACAGTTTGCTTAATAAAAGGTTTTATAATTGAAAATGTTATGCTAAGACTTAAGTTCACGTGAAGATTTGGTGTTTACTTCTGTTTTGAAATGACACTTAGACATGTTACTACAAGTGCAGTTTGGAGATACAGTTATCTGTTTCATGAAAGCTTACTCGTTACTATAGAAACAGAATTATATTTTGTTAGATGAATTCATACAGTAGCCTCATATATTTTTTATGCTCTGGTACTAATTTTCTTAAATCATTTTACATGTGTAAGTAATTTTATCCTTGTTTAATTAGCACAACAAGAAAACTGCTCTGTCTGTAAAAACTGTTCAAGAGGAATCCGAGTCTGTTTGCATTCAAAATTGTTACACTTAAGTCTTTGTAATTTGATATGAATAATATTAATTTGTTTTAATAGGCTGATGAAGTGATAAATGTAATTGGAGAAAAACTTCAACCAGGATTTTACCAAAATCGTGATGACTTTATAGCATCCTTGGCAAAAGATGCTAATTTTAAGCCTCATGGAGAACTTCTACACTCTTTTAATAAGGAAGAAGGTGAGGAGACCTTATAGTACTTGTTAAAAATGTATTTTTTGTTGTGTTAGTGATAGATATACTGTCTAGATGCAATTTTTATGTAAATATTGTCCCTGGAATACAAATTATTACATTTAATTCCTTTTTTAGTCCCCTGCTGGGACAGTAGTAAGTCTTTGGATTTACAATGCTAAAATCAGAGGGTTCAACTCCCTTCAGTGGACACAGCAGGTAGCCTGATGTCGCTTTGCTATTAAGTAAACACACATACACAATTCATTTTAAAACATTTGCTACGTACATACAAAAGACAGCATTGAATGATTCTTTTTTGTTTTGAAAAAGTAATATAGCTCAAAAATATCATTTAATGAAAATGATCATATTATGATGTCACTTGTTTGACTTTGGGGAAAAAAAAACTATTCATGTTTATAAGAACAAAGGCTCATTTATAGTATATGATTATTTATGATGTAATGAAAATAAAACTGGTTGAACACATGTAATAGTGAAAACTTCCATGATGCTTTGTTATTCAGAAGTGTGTATTATATAATCAGCATGTTATCTATTTGATTTGTAAATGTTTGGGATTCTTTATTAAATCATTCATTCTCAGATTGCACTAAAGACAAGTGCTTGTATAATAATAATTGACCTGTTTTGAAAGTAGTTGTGGGTTTTGATCTTGTGTAAGTTTTCTGTTATGTTGTAAATTTGTTCAAAAAATTTAATATAACATTTTCTTTACTTATATCCAAAAGAAGGATGTTCTGAAAGCAGCTGTGGCACATTTGGTACTAAACTATAATTTTAAGTGTTATTAAAATCCATTATAATTGATTTTTGAAAACTTGTCTCATTAGAAAACACCAAAAGAACTTTTGAAGTTTATCGAGCTACAGCTTTAGATCCAGGGTTCAAAGAATACCATGAAAGAATGCAGACCTTTGTTTTGTGGTACATTGATGCAGCTTCATTTATTGACATAGATGATGAATTGTGGGAATTTTTTGTAATGTAAGTATGGCCCTGAGATATTTCAAGATTGTTTGATTTTAAATAATATATCACTCTTTTTCTGTTTAACAGTCTAGCTTAATCCAGTAAGCCTGTTGTGATATAGTATTGAAAACACTTGATTTGATATGGTTTAATCCATCTAGCCTGTTGTGATATAGTATTGAAAACACTTGATTTGATATGGTTTAATCCAGCTAGCCTGTTGTGATATAGTGTAGAAAACACTTGATTTGATATGGTTTAATCCAGCTAGCCTGTTGTGATATAGTGTAGAAAACACTTGATTTGATATGGTTTAATCCAGTTAGCCTGTTGTGATATAGTATAGAAAACACTTGATTTGATATGGTTTAATCCAGCTAGCCTGTTGTGATATAGTGTAGAAAACACTTGATTTGATATGGTTTAATCCAGTTAGCCTGTTGTGATATAGTATAGAAAACACTTGATTTGATATGGTTTAATCCAGCTAGCCTGTTGTGATATAGTGTAGAAAACACTTGATTTGATATGGTTTAATCCAGTTAGCCTGTTGTGATATAGTATAGAAAACACTTGATTTGATATGGTTTAATCCAGCTAGCCTGTTGTGATATAGTGTAGAAAACACTTGATTTGATATGGTTTAATCCAGTTAGCCTGTTGTGATATAGTATAGAAAACACTTGATTTGATATGGTTTAATCCAGCTAGCCTGTTGTGATATAGTGTAGAAAACACTTGATTTGATATGGTTTAATGCAGCTAGCCTGTTGTGATATAGTGTAGAAAACACTTGATTTGATATGGTTTAATCCAGCTAGCCTGTTGTGATATAGTGTAGAAAACACTTGATTTGATATGGTTTAATCCAGCTAGCCTGTTGTGATACAGTATTGAAAACACTTGATTTGATATGGTTTAATCCAGCTAGCCTGTTGTGATATAGTGTACAAAACACTTGATTTGATATGGTTTAATCCAGCTAGCCTATTGTGATATAGTGTAGAAAACTTGATTTGATATGGTTTAATCCATGTAGCCTGTTGTGATAGTGTAGAAAACACTTGATTTGATATGGTTTAATCCAGCTAGTCTGTTGTGATATAGTGTAGAAAATACTTGATTTGATATGGTTTAATCCAGCTAGCCTGTTGTGATATAGTATTGAAAACACTTGATTTGATATGGTTTAATCCAGCTAGCCTGTTGTGATATAGTGTAGAAAACACTTGATTTGATATGGTTTAATCCTGCTAGCCTGTTGTGATATAGTATTGAAAACACTTGATTTGATATGGTTTAATCCAGCTAGCCTGTTGTGATATAGTAGTGAAAACACTTGATTTGATATGGTTTAATCCATCTAGCCAGATGTGATAGTGTAGAAAACACTTGATTTGATATGGTTTAATGCAGCTAGCCTGTTGTGATATAGTATTGAAAACATTTGATTTGATATGGTTTAATCCAGCTAGCCTGTTGTGATATAGTGTAGAAAACACTTGATTTGATATGGTTTAATCCAGCTAGCCTGTTGTGATATAGTATTGAAAACACTTGATTTGATATGGTTTAATCCATCTAGCCTGATGTGATAGTGTAGAAAACACTTGATTTGATATGGTTTAATCCAGCTAGCCTGTTGTGATATAGTGTGGAAAACACTTGATTTGATATGGTTTAATCCATCTAGCCTGTTGTGATAGTGTAGAAAACACTTGATTTGATATGGTTTAATCCAGCTAGTCTGTTGTGATATAGTGTAGAAAATACTTGATTTGATATGGTTTAATCCAGCTAGCCTGTTGTGATATAGTATTGAAAACGCTTGATTTGATATGGTTTAATCCAGCTAGCCTGTTGTGATATAGTGTAGAAATAAAAGTCCCTGAAATATTGAGTGATTGTACTCAATACTATATATGTTAAATTCAGTACATAAGAATAACAGGAATAAAGGAAGGTTGCCTGCCCCGCTGAGCCTTCAAGTTGACTGTGGTCGCTGACCTCGCCGAAAGGGTTAAGTGTACTGATTACAGTGTATATTGTACTAATAGAACTGTACATCTAATATATATATATATACGTGCAAGTATATAAATTGTGCTTTAGTTAACTTCTGTTCATTGCAATTAAAGGATGTACATTTGTAATTTTCTTTTCAATATTGATGTTTTTTAAGTATGTAAATAAAAAGAAAACTTAAAATAACACCTTACAAACAAAAGAAAGAATTTCTTAAATCCATTAACCCTTTTGCTATGAGTCAGAGGCCATGTTACTGCATTTGTTGACTTAATTTAAAATTTTATTTAACTAATTTATGAATATATGTCAGTAAGTGTGGAATCAAATTTTAGATTATAATTCAAACTTTATTAAAAATGAGTTAATTTCTTAATTTAAAAGTAAATATTGAAAGAACACATCCAAGTATAGGTTTTAGTGAGTCACATGGTATGTTGAATGCAGCACTGTTTAAAATTAGATGTTTGTAATGTCAAAATACTAAGTCTGTAGTTTCGTACAAATTAGGAACTCAAATTGCCAATATTAAAAAGGTAGGATATAAAAGAAGAACACATCTTTTTAATTTGCTGAGATATGGCTTATGTACTGAATCAAACAGTCCCACGTATACACTTCAACATATGATGTGAATAACCAATCGAGAGCTTAAAATGTCTCCTAGTGGTTTTCTTAGTCCTTTTCATTTGTGAAAAGACAACCACATTCTTTCAACACAAGATTTCAAGAAAGTAGGTTGTGTTTTTAGTCTGTACAAAGTTTCATATTCTTTTTAAATCTAAACACATCTTAGTTACTGAGCTTAATAAATTATGGTGGAATTCTATGGTATATGTGTAGTTATTTATGATTTTTTATTGTTTAACTGTATATATAAAAAACCTTAAAAATTTTGTTTGATATCCTCCATTTGCAAAACTTTAAAAGGCTTAGCAACCTGTAATATATGAAGCAGTGAGTTCAAAGATCATAGCTGGAAGAGGTAATTGTTTGCTTGACTTCTTTATTTATGTATATTAATTAAAATGTAACTGTATATTACAAAATACTAGCTCACTACAACCAAGACAAGAAAGACTGGAGGTTTTATATTATAAGATATATAATACAATTGCTCTGCATTATATCAGTGCAGGTTATGTAATGTTAGCTAGGCATGACTGGAAGGTAAATATAATAAAAATAATACATATATCGCATTATGACACTTAAGCTACAAACCCAACATAGATAGGATACAGAAAATATAGTCTTACCAAAAACAAATGTTTGAAATGTAATTAGTAGGTTTTAGGGATTATGCAAATATTTTGAAATATTGGAACAAAGAATAGTTTTTTTAATTATAACATGAAATCACTTGAAACTCAAACTAGTACCAAAACAGACTATACCTTCACAAACAAAACTTTACTAAAAAGTCTACCAAATTTTGTGAACATGCTATATCAAAAGTTATAGTGGAAATATTTAACATGTAAATGTGTAGATGGACTCGTGTGTATTTTCGTGGTCTTGTTGTGAAAGGGTTAAACATAATCCAGTTTAGCAGAAAAGTCAATAGTCCTCCTTGTGACTGGTGTTTTAGCTCCAAAGTGATCATCAGAGTTCTGTACTATAACTTTTTTGTTGTTGTTTTTCTATGCTCACAAAATCTGAAAGCATTCAGTAAATGTTAGTTCTTTTTTACACAAAATTAAGGTTTTTTATTTTTTCCTGAAAAACTGTTTTTGGGAATATATGTAGATTCAATGTATTGACTGCTCAAAGTGCAAACTGATTTTCATATTAAGGTTAAAAATATGTTTCTTAATCCTAAAATAATTAGCCTTCATTAATGTCATTTCTAAAATCTCTGTAATAAACAATAAATTTTTTTCATTTATGTTTTCCAGTAAAACTATTTTATGTGTCAATTTTTATATCTTAACTCTTTGTTGATGCTACTAGCCTTGTTATTACAATAAAAATATACAAAATTAATTTAAAATTATCTTTTTTCTTTCTATAATGATTGCAGACTGTAACAGGATACTGCAACTGATTATTATAAGTTATTTAAAGCCCATTATTGTTTTATTGCCCTTTAAACAATCTCTGACCAATTATCCCACCAAATAATTTTTGCAAAGCAAAAAAATTTACTATAAATGCAATAATTTATGTGGCTTTTCAGCTATGGCATAAGAGTATTTACGTCTTACTATCAGCTTGTCAGTATGATCACCAGGAGAGAAACTTTCAAAATGTACAATACTCTGTACTGAAAAACACATCGTCTGATAGATTGAAACTTAGACTTTCTATTAGTTATGAATAATATGGCATAAGGTGTGAAATAGTTACAGGTGAGTGTGACAAATGGGTGTGATTTTTCTGATCTGCGACTAAACAAAATTAGACTTTGCTTTAATAATATCTACATCATAGAGTAACTTACATTAAATTCTGTGTGTCAAATAGAGATGGCAAATAAATTAGAGAAGAAGAAGGACGGTGAATGAATGTCATAATCCTCACACTAGAGAAGATCATGGGTTTTTTTAATTATTTCTTTATAAAATTAACTTAAAACTCGTATATGAGTTTTGATCCAAGGTTAATTCATATACAGTAATAATAAATTAATTTAACATTTTGAATGTAGCTAAAAAGTCACGACATGCACACTGACTTACCCATAATAAGAAGGTTAAAAAGCCTAGCAAGCAGCTTGTTGTTAAGTTTTTTTAATGTAAGAATTATCATTAATAATGGACAGTGACCCAGATAAGTTTAAGGCAATAGTTATGCAGCATAGAGTTCCTGGTGTTTACAAAACTGTACTATTTAAGAGTATTGTACCTGTTAGATTGTAAAGTTTCTGTTGGAAGTAAGTATGACATTGTAGAACACAAAAGCTAATAGTGACATTACATAAGCAAGTATTTTATCAAAGACAATAAAGCCTTGTTGAACCAAGACAAGAAGCTCTTAATAATTGTATGGACAGATGTTACAACTGTGGATATACAAAACTGAACAGTAGTTATGTAAGGCATTCGTAAACACATGTTGCTCGCAAGATTATTTTAACTTGACTTAATTTTCTACTTCAAAATTGAACGACAGTAGCGTTTTGTGTGCCATACTCTCTGTATTTCATGAGTCTGGCTACGTTTTGTGATCCAGAACTGTATCACATTTCATCATTTCTGCATGGTATCAAATTCTAATTACAACATTTGAAAGATACTATACTGTTATTTGTTTTCAATATATTGTTAACATCAATGAATGTCTTAACTGCTAAGTAATACAATACATACATTGTGAATGAAGAACTCCATTCTGATAATGTACGTAGTTATTACTTTAGAAGACTGTACATTGTTTTGCACTGTTGAATTTGAATAAATGATAAGGAATCTTGGACACCAGAAGAAAATTTAAAAATTCAAGTCAGTTTCAAACTTCACTTTTCATTATTGTTTAACTGCAGCAGAATGCTAATTGCTCATTGCTTATCATAACTGATACCATCATTAAACTTTAATTCAAGCTTCCTCTTAACCAACAGACAAACAAGAGTAACTGCTACAGTAAAATTAATTTTACATATGAATTCTCTAAAAAAAATGTTTTTGTGAGTATAAATAAAATTGACTGCATTTGTAAACAGGTGGTAAGTAATCATTTTCACTTTGAGGTTTAGTTACATCACCGTAGTTTATTGTCAGAAACTTGCTCTGGAAAACAAGTACTTAACATTATGATGTTGTGTATTTTTATTCTTACTTAAATATATTTAATTGGATTTTTATTATGCTAATAATATGCAACTTTAATATTTTGATTCCCAAATACAGCTAAAGGTTAAGTAATCAAAGTAGATCTGCCTTAACCCTTTCCAAACAGGTCGCAAGTGAAGGATCGTGTCATTTGTGTTTTTTGAATTGAATTAAATATTTAATTGAACTACTGTTTTATGTCATTAAATTTGATATCAGATTCTAAATTATAATACAGATTTTCATTTTATAAATCAGTTTCTTGATTAAAAAGTAAATATTGATAACACATCTAAACATCAGTTTTTGTGTCACATGGTACATGTTGAATGCAGCACTGTTTCATATTGGATGTTTGTGTTGTCAGAATACAAAATCTATAGTTTTATATGAATTGGGAACTCAAATTAGTGATATTGAAGAGCTAGAAAATGAAATAAGAATCTCCTGTCTGTTGTATATGCTGAGATATTCATATAGTGAACAAACATAGTGGCCTTACATACATCCTTCAGATTTTGGAAATTATCCCTTCTATACATTTAATTCTATGAATGATATGTGAGTAACTGGTTGATGGCTCAGAGTGTCCCACAAGTGGTTTTCTCAGCCATTTTTAAATGTAACAGCAGTATCTCTTTCTTTCAACACAAACCTTTGTACTTTAAGTTAAGTCTAGCATGTTCAAAATTTCATAATTTGGTTACTGAACTTGATAAATTATAATGAAATTCAGTGGGATTGATATAGTAATTTTTTTGTTATTTAAATATATGTGTGTGTGTGTATATATATATATATATATAAAGTTTAAAAAATTGTTTAACATTCTCTACCTGTACAATTTCTTAATGCTTAGCAACCGAGTGCAAAGGTTTTTGTTGTTTTCACAAGATAAGTCAGATTTTGCACGTAATGTTTGAAAGATGTTTTTATATTAAAATGTAAATTACCTTCATGTTGGAAAGGCAACATCTGAAAAGAAAGGCATGAAAGAAACTTTGCTTAACAAACCTTAAGACTTAATAATGCATCCTGATGTTTTCTCTTAATCTGTCAGATTTGCTAATTTAAAAGTAATAACATGTAAAACTATTAAGAGCACAAAATGGTCATGGAGTTGATCTCAGACCTGGCAAATGCTGAATGTATTAAGTTGGACCAGCTTACCATTATGTTTTCTTTGTGAACTTGACTTTGACTTTTGGGTAACAGGTGTTTGTTTTAGCCATATTTGTGTATTCATAGCTACAATTTTTGATTAGCATGTCGTGAAGTATGTATCTTTATAATTTTACCTTGATTCTGTCATAAATACATCTTAAGTACCTAATTCAGTCATGGAAGTTGGTTAAGATAACTCATTTCCAATTCAGTCCATTGAGATTCACTTAAACCAAATAATTTAAAGAAAACATATCTAAGTAAATCACATCTTTGAAAAACTGGGAATGGGCTACTAGTATTATTTATAATGGATGTGGTATAATAAACATCATTGTAATTTAAGCCACACTTGTCATTTTACTACTTGGTGTTAAATGCATTTGTCATATTTTTTCAGTTTACCGAGTGTGGCGACAGTTAACTAAACCTGAGGAATGAGTTCAGTTTAACTACAGGTGTGATTTGAGATATACACAAACACTTTATGAACTTTGTCATAATTCCAAGTAAACTTAGAATAAAAAAAATTATACTGTTAAATGTGAGAAGACGAAGTACACTTTTCTTTCTTTGATAGGCTTACGTGTTTTATTTTTGTAGGTTTGAGAAGTTAAGTTGCGATGGTGAACCAAGATACTGCTTTGTAGGTTACATGACTGTTTACAGGTATTATGCTTACCCAAATAAGAAGAGGCCTAGAATAAGGTAAGCACTCTCATAGAGTCTCAAGTTCGGATTCTTTAATTGCCTAACATGAGAGGTTTTGCTTATTTATGTTTCTATTTTATTTTCTGCATGAGTAGGACACAAATGATGGTTGTTCATTGATTAAAACCTTAAGACCGCTATCTGTGAACTGTAATTTTTATACCGTGTTTATGTTGATTGGACTTAGTGAAAATATCATTCGTATCTACTGAATGAGTGTGCAGAAGGTGTTTACAACATTATCTGAGTTAATATGTAACGCACATGTAAACAAAAATAGCTTACAGCTGGTGTTTGAAAATAGGCCCACAATTTATATGCACAGTTGTTAATTTCTATAGTTTTTATTCAGAATATGACTCAACATTAAGTTTGTAACAAATGATGAAAATCATTATTTTTTTAGCCAAGTTAAATGGTGTATTGATGTAAAATAATTTGTTTTTTATTAATTTTTCGACATGCCATGAGCTATATTTTATACTGTTCATTTTTATGTAGTATTTAAAAATACAGTGAATCCTTATAATCTACATGTAACTACTTTTTGAAATAATTTGCATATTATCAGAACACATTAATTCAACCATGTACTTTATACTGTATGTAAAGTAACTAGTGACAATCAGTACTATGAAAACATTAACACCTTTTACTGTTAAATATGTTTCTGTAATATAATACTAAAATCTTTATTATTTTTTGCATTTACTAGTGTTCATTACTGAATTTTTCACTGATTATTGAAAGTAGAATAATATAATCAAACTAGTACCTAAAAAAAATTAAACTTTCTTTGTTTTGCAAAGTGCATATGTAACATAATGTGTTTGACAGTTTACAGTAGTTAATCTTTGTACAAAGAATATAACATATCTATACATATGTGTAAGTGAAATAATAAATACAATGTCCACCATTTATTGTTTGACACTACGAACAAATTCACAAAAGTTTGTTTTATGGTGCTCCCCCTCTACTCACAAGATTAGCTCCTCTCATCTTATGCTGCCCTCTATTTGTGAACTTTGTTTGAAAGCATGCCACAAGCATTTATCATCCCTCTGTCGAAATCCAAAGTTCTAACACATCTCTCATGCAAATCATTGTGTGTCACTTCACCACCATTAGGAGAGTACTACTACCATATAAGGTTTGTGACTCTCTCTGTGCACCACTCTCACACTATCACTTCTTGATTGGCAATGTTCAAGTGCAGATGTTTATTTTTGAAAACGCTGATTACCCAAGAATTGCTGTAACTTTTTATTTAACTTAGTTCAGCTTTGTCTAATTTTATTTCACTATACCTTGAATGTACTTGATTTACCTATATAAGTTGTGCATTTTTATCTGGTTCAGTATGTAGCATGAATGATGAATGATCATTTTATGATCTCCAATCTGGAGCTTGCCATACCTTCCTGAGAATTTTCTTCAGACCTCATCAACTTTCTAGGAAATCACATCTCAGATATTAGATGTTTTATTTTGACCCATATTCCCTTTTGTTTGGGTTTACGCTGTACAGTTGCCATCTTGTTTGGTGATAGCAATGATATGACTGTTCCCAGTGAGCTTTGGGTTGAACTTTCTTTGGGACTTTTTGGGCAGGCTCACACATTTTAGACCATCTGTTGTGGTTTCAGTTTACCTATTTTGGTGGATGGATTCTCAACAATATTTCATGTTTATTCTACTTGTGCCCCATTTTCCCACATTTGTCTTCCTCTTACTATCAGCTTTTTTTTGTGGGAACTATGGTATGGGGTTTGTGGAACATTCCAACCCTCCTTCCATGCACTGTTGGATGCATGTTGTATTTGGATTACTTTTCTTCAGGGCCATTTGGGCCATGATGAAATTTCAGCATTACAGGGTCACTATGTCATTGAAATTATAAGTGAATTCAGTTGAACATGGAATTATTCTAACAAAGGAATAATAAAGGCTTGTAGCATGTGTTAAAAAAACATTTACAGATAAAGGGCAGAACAAAACAAGAAAAGTTAATCTCATGAGAAGAGGGAAGTACTTATTGGAAATAAAGTACATTTAGAAAAATTATAATTTCACACTTTGTTCAAGATTTAGACAATACTATCCAAATGTTAAGTAGAAAAATAAGATTTTATTTACTATAAGCTATAGTTATAAAACATGTTATAATATGAAACCTAATCATAAGTTTAAAGTTGAAGAATTTCTAAAATGTGATCTACACAGTATCTGTTAATTTTGTATCACATTAAATGTTTTAATATATGTTTTTCATTTTACCCTGATGTGATTACTTATTTTTATAAACTCCAATAAAACATTTTCAATCAAATACAGAAGAAACCTTTATATGTTTTTTTCTGCAAATGACTACATAAGGCTATGTGTAAAAACACTTCCATCATTATATTCAAACTCCTTAAACATTACAGTTTATATCAGCACAATCCAAACACTTTTACCATCTAGTACTTCCCAGAAAAAATAGTTTATTTTCCAGAAAATTTTTATTTTTAACTTTGTTCATTGAGTTACAAATACTACAATTTGTAATTATTAGCACAAAAGGCTTCCCTATGCTATATTACTAGGAACTTTAGTAGATTTTTCATATCTTAAGTTAGAATAGGAGGTAATTTTTTGAACTTCTAATAAGCTACAGCTAACATTTTTGTTGCTTTCTTTTTAAAAGTCAGATGTTGGTTCTGCCACCTTTCCAGAAGAATGGACTTGGTGCTGAAATGTTACAGACAGTGTATAACTGGTATGTGAAAGATCCTGATGTTGTAGACATCACAGGTAAAGTGTATTTTACAAGTGTTATTGATAGTATTTTAAGCTTTTATGGTAATAGCTTTTAGTTTCTTTCATATCATTTTATTTGGTGTCTAGATTCATTCACCGTACATGAGTTAGTAACACTTAATTTCTGTACACTGTTTAAATGACACATCATGCAAATAAAAGCTCAAAATTATATCAATCATCAGTCATATGGCAAAAAAAAATAGTTAGGGGAGGTAGATAAGTGGGATTTTTTTCATTTAAAACACTTAAACATTGATTTGTCAGTGTCACATGATATGTTAAATGCAGCATTAGTTCAGATAAGGTGTTTGTGATGTCAGAATACAACATCTGTAGTTTTATATGAATTACGAACTCAAATTATTAATATATAAAAGCTAAAATATAAAATAAAAACCTCCAATTGTTTCCTTATGATATCACTGATGTAGAGAATCAAACATAGTGGCCCTTAGATTTTTAGAAATGTTTCCTTCTATAAACGTGTATATATGACATGTGAGCAACCAATCAAAAGCTTGAAATGTCCCAAAAGTGGTTTTCTCAGCTGTTTTGAAAATATAATGGCATTGATTCTTTGTTTTAAGACAAGCCTTTAAGCTGGTAAGTTTAGTCTTTGTTCTGTCAGAAATTTTGTTTTTTTACTCACATAAAATCCATTTACTAAACTTGATAATTAAAAATGAATTTTTATGATATTGATATGGTACTTTATTATTTTTTGGTTATTTACCTATGTATATATATATATAAAATCTTTAAAACTTTTGTTTCACATTCTCCATGTGTAAAATTTCTTCAGTCTTAGCAACCTTCAGCAAGTAGCAACTTGAGAACAATGGTCATAACTAAAAGAGCTAATAGTTTTATTTATTTATTGTTCTACGAGGTCTGTTAAAAAATACGCAGACTGTTTGAATTGCGAGGCTTCAGTTGGTTCCAGGGGAATCCGTTTGGTGTCATTCGCACAGATCAGCTGATTACGATGCCATTTCCCGATTGCAGATATCTTCATTTGTGTATTAGCTACGCGGTTTTAGTGAAGTGCGATTTTTTTCGTTTGGCGGATTTCAGAATGAATGACCTGAAGGAGCAACGACTTGCTGTGAAATTTTGTGTTAAACTTGGAAAATCTGCGACTGAAACTTTTGCAATGCTTAACACGGCTTACGGTGATGTTGCTATGAAGCGTACAGCATGTTTCAAGTGGCGTGAACGTTTTAAGGATGGTCGACAGTCCATTAAAGATGATGAGCGTCCTGGACGTCCTTCCACGTCAACTGACAACCCTCACGTCGACAAAATCAACACCCTGGTGCGGGCAAGACGACGTCTGACTGTCAGGGAGCTTGCTGAAGAGTGTGGGATATCAGTTGGATCTTGTCACGAGATTTTGACTGAAAAGTTGAAGATGCACTGCGTTGCTGCGATATTTGTACCTCAGAACTTGTGAGTTTTTGGCCAAACACTCGATCACTGTTCTTCCCCACCCCCACCCCCTACTCACCTGACCTTGCTCCTTGCAATTTTTTTCTTGTTCCCCAAACTCAAAAGACCCTTGAAAGGAAGAAGATTTGAGATGATTCCTGAGATTAAGGCAAATGCGACGAAGGAACTGGAGGACATTACAAAAGAAGCGTACCAGGACTGTTTCAACAAGTGGAAACACCGTTGGGATAAGTGTGTGCATTGGGGAGGAGAGTACTTTGAAAGGGTCCCAGACCTGTAACTTCTAAATAAAGTACATTTTGTTTTATGACGTCAGTTCGCATATTTTTTGAACAGCCCTCATATGTTTTAAGAAAATAACATGAAAATATTATTTGCAAATGGTAAAAGTGTATATCCATATATAATGTATTACAACTGAAATGTGATTATAATTTTGAAAATACTTCTCTGCTAAAACACAACCAAGACTAAAGGTTAGTTTTATCATCTTGAATATGGTAACATTAATGCAAGTACACCATGTCATTTTTACTTTAACATTTACAGTTACGACAAAAGGTGTTCTTACCCCTGCGTTTTGAGTAGTTTTTTGCTGATAACTTAAAAAGTATTATGATTAGGCTAGTAGACATATAATATATTATAAGTATTATACTGACACACACCTACATACATTTTTATGTAAATTAAATGACAAATAAACTGTTTATAAACAAATAACCAAAAATAAGAGGAGCATAGCACATTTCAGAACGTGTGAAAAAACTGATATTCCCGTAAAAATTTTGTTTAGTTAGCGAATAAGCTACATTATACCATTCCAGAACTAGACACTGGGTTCATAATTATTGGAATTTATCCAGCAAAAAATTTACTTACGGCAATTTAGCATCATCTCTGTTATCTGCTTGATCATCATGGCCAACAGGAAACAACTGTCCAATGATTTAAAAAAAACGAATTATTGTAACATACAAATCTTGTGTGTCTCTTTCCAGTATTGCTACACAACTTATTGTGTCGAAATCTACTGTTCAAAGCATAATTGCCAAGTTTAAGTTTACAGGATCAACTGCTAACCTCCCTTGTTCTGGATGCCCCACCAAAATTCCAGAGAGAACCAAGAGGAAGGTTCTCAGAGAAGTTAGTAGGAACCCTTGTTTAACATGTAATGACATACAGAAACTGGTAAGGGAAACTGAGGTTGAAGTAAGCACCTCTACAGTTACGAACATGTTACGCTCTTCAAAGCATGCTGTCCTCGTAGAACTCCATATTTAAAGCCTGTTCATTTAGAAGCAGATTGAGGTATGCAAGAAAGCATGTAGATAAACCCTTTACCTATTGGAACAGTATTCTTTGGTTAGACAAGACTAAAATCTAGCTTTTCGACCACAATGATGTTTGCTACATTTTCTGCAAAAGGGGTAACGAAATATTCCAAAGAACACTGTCCATACAGTTAAACACAGAGGTAGCTCAATCATGTTATGGGGTTCCTTCAGCTCTTCTGGTGTAGGCAGACTTCACTGCATCAATGGAATCATGAAAAAAGAAAAGTATGTTGATATATGAGACACTTGTATCAAGAATGATGCTCAGAACTTGCAGCTTGGGCATCGTTGGATTTTCCAGCACGACAACAACTCTAAGCACACATCAAAATATGTGCAATCCTGGTTGCAGAGGAACCATATAAGCGTTCTGGAGTGGACATCGCAGTCACCTGATCTCATCCCAATTGAAAACGTTTGACATGCGTTGAAAACCAGGGTTCATCAGTGTCATCCGAAAAACTTGCAAGAGTTGGAGGCTTTCTGTAAAGAAGAATGGAAGTCGAGTATTGTCAAACGATCATGGAGGGGTATGAGGAGAGATTGTAATTCAAGTAAGGCACACAACTGACCATTGAAGTAGATGCACAAACACTTTCTGCCTTTCCTATGTTTGGTTATTTGTTTATAAATAGTTTATTTGTTGTTCAGTTTACATAACTACTCACAATGCAGGGGTACGAACACTTTCTGATGTAACTGTATTATCAGCAATGGTTGAAAGGTCTATATAATAAATATATCTGTATAAATGTATCATGTTATGACATTTGATCTGTTTAAATTAAACATTTGTGTTTTTGAGTTATAATTTGTTGTAATTTTGCAAAGAAAAAAATAGCATAATTTATGTTTCTAATTTTTCATGGTGGTTATAAGATTGTTCAAATCTGTGAAACATATACAGCAATTCTGATTTGATAGTGAAAATTGCAGTAATTTTTTCTTACAAAGAACTTGATAATTACCTGGAATTTATAGAGATTTTGTGTGTGTAACTTGAAAAATTTCTGATGCATAAAATTACTTTTATTTAAATGAATAAATTTAAAATAAAAATTACTCTGTGTTCTGAAAGAAAGTATTTTACAAGAAAATTTGTGATTAAAATATTTTAATTAATTTAAAATCTGATATTTTGTGCATGAAAGTTTTGTAATATTCACTAATAACCTGCAAAATTTTGAAACGTATATATCTATTATCAAAATCCTTGGTATAATTACTTATGTGGTTATGAGCTGGGTGGATTCTACCCAACTTGTAATCCACCCACTCTTTTAAAACATTTATCACCAATGAATAAGTTTTACAATCTAGAATTAACATAAATCCTGTTATTAATGCTTTAAAAATCTAACCAAGATTTAGCAATTTCCATTATATGGTAGCCTTCCATTTCAGCTAGAACCCTGAACTCATTTATTTGTTCATAATATTTCTAATGACACTGGTTGCTGTAACAAACCAAGACAATCTCCAAAACTAAGTTAAAAATTTGTGTTATAGTTTTGAAAAAGTAAATCTATTTATCTAGATATTTTTGTAAAATGCTGCATTCTTTCACATGCAAGCTATTCACTTCTAAATCAATGTCACTGAATATTAAATTCAAAGATGTTACTGATATTTTATGAAGCAATCTGATAATGATAACTCTTCTGTTAGTAGTGTTTACATTTTATTAATTAGTGAAATATTTATTTGATTGAAATGAAATAGTATGCAGTGTGGCATGATTAAGTTTTGTTTTTGAATGCTGATAGTTTTAGTATGAGGGAAAACTGAAGTATATTTACAATAAGTGGAAATATTTTAAGTAATACTTCAAAGTAAACAAGTGGAAAAGGTTAATTCAGTTTTAACCATATAAATCCTGGTGAAAGATATATGATGCTGCTTCTGTCTTTGCTTTAATAAAAGTCAATGTTAAAATCACCATATATGAAATATTTCAAACATATGGCATAGTAACTAGGGAACCTTTTTAAATACAAATTTGATTTTTTTTTATTACTTTATGACAAGAATCATTCACTGGCAGCATGGTTATTTACTGTGCCATTATACATGACCCATATTATGAACTATAGGAAGACTGTTTTTGTATCAGTACTTCAGTTGGTCATATGACCTCATCACTAAACTAAGTAATTGAAAAAAGTAGTACAATTGAAAATTGTCTAAAGCATTACAATTGCTATCAGTAAATAGTATATATCTTGCTCTATTTTATCCATAAAGTGTATTTATCTCTTCCTTTTATAAACTTTAGGCACCTTTACATTCTCTCTGGCTTTCCCTTTCACAGAGGGTGAGAATACATAACTAGCATCCATGATGACCTTTAGTTAGAAAAATTGTGAGATCTTGTAAACAGAAAATTAACTGCTAAGTGTATTATTTTCATGAAAGAGGGTGTATAATTGTTCAGTGATTTGATTATGAGAAACTCTTTTCAATAATGAATGTGATTGTCATTTAGCATCTTATTAACATTTATCATATTAATACATTATGGCAACTACATCCAGCACTAACGTCTTAACTCTTCAGAAAGACGTTCACTGATGAAAAAGAGCTAAATGGTATGTTTTTATTCCAATAACATTTTCATCCAGCTTTGAAACCCTAGTATTTGTTTGACCATGTGTAGCAATTCATGAACAGATAGTTCCTGGTACTAAATACCTCAGATGCTGCAAAATAATACATTTGATTAACCAGGGAAGGAAGTCACTTGGAGACATCTCAACTGAACAAGGTTGTCACAAATCATTTTTCAGATTAG
The DNA here is from genome assembly GCF_004210375.1 of Tachypleus tridentatus. NCBI lineage: Eukaryota > Metazoa > Arthropoda > Merostomata > Xiphosura > Limulidae > Tachypleus > Tachypleus tridentatus. Next base: position 106,863,639 of record NC_134828.1, read on the forward strand.
TTTAGTTGTAGCTCTCTTCCCCTCTTTTTTATTTTATTTAGGGGGGTCTTTATGTGATAGAGAAAGACCTGATCACTCTCTTCCCAGTGTAATCTTGTCTTTTTGAAAGAGAAAATGCCCAGTGACCTTTCAACCATACTAACCCTTCTTTTCACAGGCATACTGTACATAGCATAAAATATTTCATACTACAGAACCACAATCCCTTTTCTGAAACATTTTGGGACAGTTGTGTTTTGGATTGTAGAATAAATGTATCACCCCAGTAAGTTTCAGGGCAGCACCCCATAATCATTTTCACAGTGAAATTAAACACAAAATAAAAAGCAAGAAAAATATCTGTAAACAGCAGGCACTGTTTCAGTAGGGGCACTGAAACACAACTGACATACCTGTCAGATTGCTGGACCACGTCACACCTGAGTGCGTGGGTCAAGTGGGTGTGGAGTTGGGTCAGCTGTTATCAGTGGCAGCGCCAAGGGGGGGGCTTGAGCCCTCCCCCAAATGAGCCAAGCCTCCCTCAGCCCCCCAATATTGTTACCCACATATATTCATAAAATATGGAAAACACAATCCTACTTATTGCTTAACATCAAAGAGACATGGATCTGTAGAACTCAACGTCTTCATTAAGTCAGAAGTATGTGTCATGCGTCAATGACAGTCAATCCCATTATTTGTTGGTAAAAGAGTTGGCAGTGGATGGTGATGACTAGCTGCCTTCCCTCTAGTCTTACACTGCTAAATTAGAGACAGCTCGTGCAGAAAACCCTCGATTAGTTTTGCGCGAAATTCAAAACAAACGAAACGTGGCAAGAAAGTCATCAGCTCACAAATGATGGATTTTTGAATTTCACATTTCTTGGCAGCATCAGCTGCAAGTATTTGCTGTTTTTAAATTCTGTGAGCCAAAAATAAGCTCAGAATCTTGTTTTTTAAAATAATTTGAAGGGATAGATCACAGTGTTTCAGAATTTGGATTTCATTTTGTAATTACACAAACTGACATACCTAGAAAGGTTAAATGTGAAGAACAAGGAATATCAGTAGTTTAAAACATGGATATCTTAATGGTTCTAGTAAGATTATTATTATTGTATATTTTGTTCCATTTGAAAATATTACCTTATGTTGAACAATGTTATAACATATGCAATAGACGGCCCAATCATTATTAAACATGTTTATGTTACATTCTCTAGCGTATTGTTAATGGAAATACTTAGTATATGTATGGAGCACAGATATTGGTATTTGTCTGTCATCGCAATGATTATATTTCTCAGTTGATACAAAAAGCATGGAAAACTGAAAATCATCTCACAATATATAAACATGCTGTAGTATCTGTAGTTTACAGTAAACAAGGTCATACAAGGATGTTCCTCATACTTGATGTGCTTCAAGATTTACCACATTTTCTATTTTTGTTATTTCTAAGTATCATTACTGGCGGAGTGAGAAAGGAATTTGTGTGGGGTTTTATTGTTCTTCAAAGGAAGTTTCAGTAGCTGGGTATTGTGGTATCAGTAATTACCTCATTAGAAACTGTTGTCTTATCCATTTCCAAGACAACTATCATTAAAAGTATAAAATAAAATGGCTTAAACTACATTAAGCTTTTTCTTATTGAAGTGATGGTATAATATTTTAGCAACATGAGGTTTTGTTGAGTGTAAACATTATGTTATTATTTTAAATTTTGATAAAACACAAATATTCAGTAGTGTCTCTTGGACCACTTTGTATATTTCTTTAATTTTTTTATAGTGGAAGATCCGTCGGAAGAGTTCACCAGGTTGCGTGATTTTGTTGATTCGAAAAATAGCTCAAAACTTACAAGTTTTCAGTCAGAAAACCTGTTAAAAGGTTTTAGTAAAGAAATGGTCAGTGAGGCTCAAGAAACCTTAAAAATGAATAAGGTATGATTAAATAGCTTGTTTTAGGTCATTATAAATAAGTTTCTGTGATTAATAGTTTGTATAGATTTAAACATTCTATTACTATGTTTTGTGTTTTATTACACTGTTCAGTCCATGATTTTTATGAATGTATGTTTGGTATCATGCTGTAGATTGTAATATAAATTTAGTATACATTAGTTAATTTCTTAACTTGAAAAAAAAATCTAAATATCAGTTTTTACATGCTACATGGTATATTGAATACAGCTTTAGTTCAGATTAAGTTTATGATGTTCAAATACAAAGTCTGTAGTTTATTATGAATTACCAATATTGACAAGGTAAGATGAAAGCCTCCTGTCTTTTAAGTTTTTTAAAATATTATTATATTTAGTCAATCAACCAAGGTGGCTCCACCTACCTCTTTCATTTTTGAAAATACATGTTTATGTATGTGTACTTTTCCCAGTGATTTGTGTATAGCCAAATGAAGCCCAGAATGTTCTGCTTGTGGTTTTCTGAGCCTGTGCAAAGTATTTACATGGAAAGCCCTTTCATTTCACTGTAGATTGCAAGTGGTAATATGACATTATTGAACTAAACAAAAAAAAAACATTGTTTTTAGACCCATATACAGCATTGTTATTAAGCCTGATAAATTATAGTGAAATTCTGTAGTGTTGATATGGTAATTTCTGAATTTTTTGTAATTAAAAAATGCAAATGTAAAGCCGAAACAAAATGTTTGTTTTATATCCTTCATTGGCCCGATATGGCTAGGTGGGTTAAGATTCTAATCTGAGGGTCACGGGTTCGGATCCCTGTTGCACCAAACATGCTCATTCTTTCAGCCGTGGGGGTGTTATAATGTTATGGTCAGTTCCACTATTTATTGGTAAAAGAGTTGGTGGTGGGTGATGAAGACTAGCTGCCTTCCCCCTTGTCTTACACTGCTAAATTAGGGACAGCTAGTGCAGATAGCCTTTGTGTAACTTTGTGCAAAATTCAAAAACAAACAAACATCCTTCACGAGTGAAGTTTGATAAGGGTTGGCAACGTACGTCACGCAGCATCCAAGTATAAAGTTTGTAATTAGAAGGGCCACTTGTTTTATATATCTTTATTTACTACACTGTGTGTTAAGGAAATATAACTCTAATTTAAGAACATATTTTTAAATTGTAATAATCTATGTACATATGACTTGTGACTGTATTTTACAAAATACTTGTTCACTATAAAAGCCAAGACAGGTCACTTTGTAAAGGTCAGTTTTATATTCATGGATATGGTAATATGAACGTATGCATGCTGCATTATTGCAACTTTTGTAATTTTAGCCAGTCACAAATGAAATGTCCATTTGATAAAAATGTATAATGTTATGAGATTTGAGCTATTTGGAATAAACAAGTACAGTTGTATTATAACTTATTGTCATTCTAGAACAAAGAAAGCATAATTTGTATCTATTTCCTAATTTTTTGTATGGTTGTTATGACATCAGGCAGTTGACCAAACCCATACAGAGATACAGTAGTTAATATCACAGATAAAAAAGATATTTCTGTAATAAAAAAAAAACGTTTGATAATTATCCGAAGGTTATAAAGACTTTACATGTGAAATTTCAGAATTTTATGATTCATAAAAGTAAATTTAATCTTAAAATTATTTTACATTAATAGTCAACATTCAAAAATTAAAAATGCAAAAAATGTATTCTAAAGAAGGGTAGTATGGGTATCAAAACTTTAATTGAAATAAAGTACAGAAAAACATAAGCTTCTTGGGTCATCTTTAGGTTAACAAAGAGTTAGCAACTGACCATTGCTGAACGCACATCTCAGGAACGAAATTGTGGGGGACGTTGCAGTTAAGTGTTAGGTTATTAATTACTGTAGGCATAAAAGTGTTCATTTATATTGGTTTTAGTTGTTGTATAAGTTAGGCTTCTATGATTTTGTGTTTGTTTATATTTGTTTCCATACTTAATTTGTTTTCTATGGCTATATTGTGTTTATTTGATTTGTAGCATTCAAAAACGTGTGAAGGTGTTGTTGTTGTTTTTTTGTGTTCTTTGAATCTAGTTTCCATTTTTCTGCCTGTTTCTCCAATGTAGAAATCATGGCAGTTGTTGCATTGTATTTTATAAATAATGTTGGTGTTGTGTTTGTCACTGTAGTTTTTACATAGTGTGGATTTTAGTTTTGTATCTGGTGTTTGAATGAATATAGTGTTTACTGGAATGTTACTTTTATTGTAATATTGAGAATATGTGGTATGCAACAGTGTAAGGTTTTATAGTTTGTTGTTTCTTTTATTTATTATTCTGTGTTTCTTGATGACTGTGTTGTCAGTCTAGGTGTGTACGTGTCTATAATTTTTTTCAACAGCTTTTGAAGGAAGTTTTGTTTGATTGATTTCATCGTTAATTTTATCGGGAGAGTATAGTTTTGTGGCTGTGTTTATTTGGTTTCTTAATATGTTGAGTTTTTAGTTTGTTTCACGTGCTGAGTCCCAGAGAATGTATAATCCAGTATGGGTGTTTTTGTTCCTTGGATTTCTGTTTTGAATTGTGTATTGGTTCTTGTGATCCTGAGGATTAGAAATGTTATTTGGTTATTTTTCACATTCACAGGTGAACTTAATGTTGGGGGTGTGTGGAGTTGACATGGTTGGAAAAACTTAAATGTGTGCTCTGTAGATGTGAATCCAGCTATTGTATCATCAAAATATCTGTACCAGTATAGTGGCGGGTGTAAGGCTGAATTGATCGCTTAAGATTCAGTCTGTGTTGTGAAAATGTTGGCTGGAGCTGGTGACATGGGATTGCCCATACTTAAGGCCACTTATTTGAATGTAATTTTGGTCATTGAACATGAATTTAGTTTTGGCAGTAGTGAATTCTATAAGCATTGCTAATTGGTTGCTGGGGACATGTATTAGGGGATTGGGATATTGGATATAAAGTTCTAAAGCTACTTTATAGGCTTTGGAAGTTGGAACTTCTGTGAAGGGAGAGATTACATCAAAACCAGCCATTCAGGCTTAATGGTTTAGTTGATCAAGAATAGATTTAAAATTAATAGTCTTTGTAAAAAGAGCCAGCTGATGTTAAACATTTAGAAACTGCTGACATTATACGGTTGTAGTGGACAGTTGGGTTTGGGGTGCTGTATAGTTGTGGTATGTGAAAGTCAGTCTTGTATAGATAGGAATAAAGGCTTACTGAAATTGTGTGGGTTTTTTTTCATTTGTAGTAGCATTTTGCTTAGTTGGTTTTCATGTATTTTTGTTGGACTTGTGTGTATTGCCTTAATATTTTATATCCAAGATGTTCATTTTTTGGAAGTACTAATTTGTGTTTATTGTTATTACTATTGCATTTCTTTTGCTCTTTTTTTAAATTTGGTTTTGTTGTCCTTTTTAGGTTGTTCATAGCATTAATATTTTTCTGTGTAAGATTGTTTTTAGCTTTCTTTTCTGTGAAATTATGTTGATGGTTTTCTGTGAGAATTATTTGAAAAAGTTATTGAAGATCCTGTTTTGGGAAATGGATATTTTCAGTTCTACCTGGAAAGATAGGTTGCTGTCCAAGTTGTCTTCTTTCCACTGGATGTTTGCCATGGTTTTGTTTGTGTAGAATGAATCATTAGTTTTCTGCCAAAGTCTTTCAAATAGGCTATAATTTCAACACTTAGAATACTCCTTAGTGTTACTGTGAAGTTGAGTTCTTTGTTGAGCAGATGTATCTCTTCAGTGCTTAATTGTTGGTCAGATTTGTTAATTTTGAATTTGATTGATGGTTGTGTTGGTGTCTTGTGTTTTCTTGTGGTGTGTCTTCTTTTCTTTATCCTTCTTATTGTTGATTCACTTGATATTGAGTTGTATGTGTCCATTAGTGTCTGGTTCAATGCAGCAGGCTAGTTGATGGTCTAGATTCTTTTTTGTTTTTTCAAGTCATTTAGTTCTTTGTAGTTTGAGTTAAACATAACTTCTAGTAGCTTTTTCTGTAGGTATGAATAATGTTTGTACTTTGATTAAAATTCTTGGATACTTTTACTTTCATAGAATTAAGAATAAGTTTTACATTTTGGTGCTATTAGATAAAAGAAATATAATTTTTTCTATTGACAATTTTTTTCAATTTAAGATTCTTAGCTCATTAGGATTACACAAATATGTACAGTTAATAGTGGGTAGTATAAGTAAGGGAATATTTATTATGTATAATTATTCAAACAGCTGCATATGGCTTGCAAGCTGCTAGTAGCTGAACCCTGGCCAAAGATTTTAAGGACTAGTGAATTCTTTATACTGGAAGCAGAAGAGGTGTATTGTACTGTCACAAAATTGACTTAATTTTAAAATTAGCCCACAATCATCATAATGCTGTTTATTTAAAACACTAAAATTAGATCAAAATGTCATCAAAAATAAAGCTTTAACATTTTTTCTGCTTTTCTGAATATAATTTCACTTTGCTTTCAATACCACTTTAGAGTATAAATGACTTTGTTCACTCAAGACAGATCCAAAGCTTTTATTTCTTTACAACAGAAGCAAACGAGAAAGGTCTATGAAATTCTTAGACTACAAGCCACAAACACAGCTGATGTGGAACAGTACAGAGCATATCGCTTAGATGTCAAAAACAGATTAAACTTACCATATAAGGTAAGATATTTTCAATTTCGTGAACTGAACTTATTTTAAGAATACTGCTCTTCCAAGTCCTTAAAGATTATAACTTTTACATTTTTTTTTCCTTTTCTTTAAATATTTTTGTATGTTGTGTTCAAAATAAGTCTTTTTATATTTCACAGCAGACTTTTGTGAGCAGTTAATTTAGTTCAGTAGCAATGACACATTTATTATCTATTTTTAAAATTTATTTCTGATCTGTTATGAAATTACAGTACTATGCAAAACTGTTCGGGCAAGATAATATTTTGTGATTCTTTCCATTTTATGTCTAATTCTTCCATGCCATTACTGAATGTAAATATCAACACTGTGGTAATGTTTCACTGGTCCATGTTGAATGAGCCAGGGTGAGAATACTTCTCATTCTTTCGAATGAACATACTGATCAAATGTAGGGTCTGAAATAACTGTCATGGTACCCCATGCAGTTTCTTAACTGTATGGAAGGAAGTTAGCAAAGAACTAGTTCATGATATTGGTATGTGATAGAAGAAATCAGTTTAATTGTGCTTCCCAAATAAAACTTGATAAAAACAAGAGTTTAGCACTGTATATTAAGTATAGTTGTCATGAAACAGCCCAAAAAGTGTTGAGAATCACTGGTAGAGCAGATAGTTTGCATAAGAGCTGTTTGGTTGGACTGTCTGACAGATTGCTGTAGAACTTGAAATATCCCCCCAAACACTGTCAAGTACAGCCTAGGCTGTGAGACCAATACAGGTAAATTTGAACATGGGAAAGAAAGATGCAGACACCTAAATTCTGTGATATTGATGTTAAGTATCTTTGTTTGCACGATCTTTGGGACAGAAGAAAGACTGCCACTGATCTCAGGCATGACATAAACAACCCTGTATCAAATGACAGAAAAGTGTCCAGATCCACAATATCAACAATAATGGAACATTTGGTTGTGTAGCGATTAAGAAACCTTTACTTCAATCTTCAAATATTGTCAGAATTTGCTAAAAAATACAAAACCTGGGCTGTTGATCATTGGAAAAGGTTGTTATGGATGGATGAGTCCATATTTGAAATATTTGGTTTAAAGGGTAAGTTGTACATCTAGAGGAAAAAGGTTAAAGATACCTCAGTGCATAACACCTACCATGAACCATGGGAGGACCATTGTGATAATTTAGGGGGTGTTTTTCTGCTGAGGCAACAAGATATACTTGCAAAATAAATGGAATAATGGGCCAACACAAGTACCATCAGATACTGATCCATCATGGTATACCCAGTGTTTTGCATATTATATTGATAAAGGATTCTACTGACAAGGAAATAATGACCCCAAATACTGCTCCAACCTATACAGAAAATATTAAGCTAAGAAAGAAGTTGCTAGAGTCATTCAAATGAAATAGTCCCAACAGAGCCCTAATCTCAACCTCGTTCAGCAGATCTAGGATTTGATATATCTAAAAGTTGACAAATTAAATGTTACTCCCAAAGAAACTTTATGGAAGTGTATTAAAGACATCTGAGGTAAAATCCCAAAGAACACTTTTGATTAAATGTTTCAACAATACCTGAAAGAGTACAGTTATTAAAGCAAAAGAGGAGACACAAAATATTAACTGTTTGTTGAATTCAAGTGCTTTCATTGAGTTTTTGTTCTACTAAGCATGAAGATTAATAAACTTTGATGTTTCACCTATGTTTACCTCTCACTGTTCTTAGAAAGTAGCCTGAAATCTAATTTTTAACTTTGTTCCACTACTTTTGCACAATACTGTAAGTGAATGGAAATTTAAAAATGTTTAATTTAAGTAAAATATAGATTGGAATCACATTAACATCAAAAGACTTCAGCACTGCTTTTTTGTTTTTTTTCAACAAATATCAGAAACAACAGGCTGATCTAGCAAAGTTGAAAAAGACCTTGAGACCCGAAGAGCTTCGTGCAGCTCTACAGTACACAAACAAAGAGCAACGAATTGAACAGCTAGAAAAACAGTATCGTGAAGTGGAAGTGGAGTACAGACACGTGTTAGAAAGGCTTGCAACATCAAGCTCAAGTTGACAAACTCTGTAACATCAGTTGGAACTTCCTTCAAACAGTTGATTGAATTTTTGTGTCCAGTTATTATCAGTTGAATTTTCTTTTTGATAGTATAATAGCTTTTTAGCATTGCACACAGAACAACTTGTTAATAAAGTTACCAGTTGTCATTGTTGACTTTTTGGAAAAGGCATTTTTTTGACTATGGTTATAGTCTTATGCTTACATGATATTAATTAAAGTAACTTATGCACAAAACCATTTTAAGCTTTTGGAGTTGTTTTTGTCTTTCACATAGACATTGAGGAGCTAGTAGGGTCGATTTTACTGTTTAAAATTTTGGTGCAGTATAAATTATTTAATACACCAGTGAGTAAAGTTTGAAGAATAGTTAGTGTCAACAAAATATGGTAAATCAAGAGTGAATGTGGGGGTAATGTCAGTGAATGATTAGTATTTAAAATAAAATGAAAAAAAATTGGTTTTATAGCTAACCCCTTGAGCTAAATAATGTTTTTGTTTTTTTCCTGATTTTGGCAAACTTTTTTAAAAGTCTCTGTGGAGTTTGCTGTTTTTTTTTGTTTTATTATTGATAATTGATTTAAATAGCTTAAAATGAGCTAATGAAGAATCAAACCTCAGAAATGGATCCTCATAGTTGAAGTGTGAAAGCCTAATAGGTTTTTTTTAAGTACAAAAACAGTTGAAAATGGTCAGAAAGCCATTATTTTGATAATTTTATGCTAGAAGTTGCTTAGTATTTTCAAACTGAGTTTTTCCATTAGTTTACTTTTAGCTTGTGGCCATCCATTAGTAAAGATTCACAGAGAAATTATTGGAAGTATTGATGTTGCAAACATAATCAAAATACTAACTTATTGTGCACTAAACAAGTAATTGAAAACATCCACAGTACTATTACATGCTGAGTATTCACTGTTTACTTTAAGGAAGCGGTACATCAGTTGTAAATTGGCTGTAAAAAGATGGCAATGGCCACTAAACATTCCATATACTGGTGACCAGTGAGTGCTTAGTCAATACAAGTCAGTGATATATCAAATAAAATTCTCTTTATTGTTCTGTGTGGCTTTTGTAACCAAAAATATCTATTAGTCATTTATTATCAACTTACAAATCCATGTAATGGACTTTGTAGTTTTATTTAGGATATATATACACATACATGCATACATACAATCTGCATAATTTTAAACCATGACGTATCAAAAAGGATGGATTGGAACTGTAAGTGGATGATACATTGCGTTGACAATAGTTAGCTTCACATCACAATGGGTACTTCACCTGTCAATCAAGAACCCAGTGTGAATACAAAATCTCTCTTTTACCTTAAGTAAATATGCAAGTTCATTCTTGATTTTTTAACATTTGATTATTCACAGTTTTTATTTCATTTATTAATGTAATTTAAATTCACACACGTATAGGTTTTTAAATGAAGTATTTTATTGGGATTACATTTTATCCTATTTTGTCCAAAGTTCATGCAACATTCAGGTTATCAAGTGAAGTAATTTAATGAGCATTATTTCAATTAGATGTTAGCATGGTGCGAATGTCAGCTTATAGGTATGATTATTAATTGTGTTTCATTACTTAACAGATTAATATTTGATTTTGTGTAAAACATGTCTTTGTACACAACAAATACTGTGACAGTATGGTGTACATGAACTCAGTACATTCAAAATAAAGATATCTTGGATGATCCTCCTTGTTTTGCACAAAAAACTATTAACCAGGTGAAACTCATGATTCAGTCTTAGTATCTAAATGGTCTAGCTCTTTCAACAAAACAAAATGCATTGTGCATAACACAAGTTACCTGGACCATTCGTTGTGCCCATCAGACAATAAAGTATTTGAACCTTTAGTAACATTTATCATTTGTGATATAGGTTGTCTCTTTACTCATGGTTATTTATACTTTTGTAACATCAGTGGCATTGATTGCTTATCAAACTAAGTAAGTTGTCAAGTAACTTCTTTGCAAACATGTCATGTACAAATACAGATTCATAGAATCTTTGATGACAAAGAAATATTACACATTCTGCCATTCTCATTGACTTTAACACTCAGTTGAGGATGTCATTTCTTCATTGCCAATGTTTCTCTCCCATCTGTCAAGAGCATGCTGTTGTTTCTGGTGTGTACGCGTATACAAAAATATGCTTTTTTGCTATGACAAATTCATATTAATGACTTCCTTTCTCTCTTACGTATCTGGGCCAGGTAGTTAGGTTGCTCGACTAACAATCTGAGGCTCATTGGCTCAAATCCCCGTCCTACCAAACATGCTCGCCCTTTCAGACGTGAGGCGTTATGAAGTTACAGTAAATTCTACTGTTTGTTGGTAAAAGAGTAGCCCATAAGTTGGTGGTAGGTAGTGATGACGATCTACCTTCTCTCTAGTCTTTATTTGCTAAATTAGGGATGTTCAGTGCAGATAGCCATCGTATAGCTTTGCGCGAAATTAAAAATCATACAAACATTTGCATTTCTGTGTGGATGAAAGACGTAATGTCAACAACAACTACAAACTGAACAGCAAGGAACCTGGTAATATTTGGTACTAAATCTCATTTGATTTGAAGAACTAATATCAACAAAATTACGTCTTAGCCTTTTCTTCACTATATGAATTCCCGTCGTACCAAACGTGCTTACTCTTTCAGCCATGGGGGCTTTATAAGTGACGATCAATCCTAGTATTTGTTGGTAAAAGAGTTGGCAGTGGGTGGTGACGACTAACTGCCTTACCTCTAGTCCTACCCTGTTGCATTAGGGACGGATAGCAAAAATACCCGTGCAAGAATGCGTTAAAGATAATGTGTTCCAAAGCAATACTCCAGTCCAAAGGTGGCTTTGCATGGCTATGTGGTTAAGGCACTCGATTCGTAAGCCGAGGGTCGCTGTTACGAATCCCCGTCAATCAAACATGCTCGTCCTTCCAGCCGTGGGAGCGTTATGATGTGATCGTCAATCCCACTATTCGTTAGTATGAGAGTTGGCGGTGTGTGGTGACGACTAGCTGTCTTTCCTGTATTCTTACACTGCTTAATTAGGGACGGCTAACGCAGATAGCCCTCGTGTAGTTTTGCGTGAAATTAAAAGAAAAAACAGTATAAAGGCTAAAGGTTACAAAAGAGAATTTTTCATCCTTAAAACTCGCAATAGATAGCGCTGATGCAAGATGTTGTGACTGATAATAAGTTTTACTAGTGTGTTTCTTTTAAAATGATTTACAAAGTGCGTCATTTTTTGCATACTATGTACACAATTGTTTCTAAATCATAAATAAATTGACATGATGTTTTGTCACTTCCACATGGTTATAAAATAATATTCCAGCAGCGCAATCTACGCTGTATGAATCCTCGTACCATATGCCATCTAATAGATCAGTAGTTTCCTAAAGGGTGAACATCCAGTAACATACTACGGCTGTTATTTCCATCTCTTCCGCTACAAATCGAAGAAACCGTACAGAAATCTCCCCGTCACTCACTGAACCCATCAGCTCCCTGGAACCACCCACATTGATCCCTACATGCACTGCACCTTCACCTACTAATCAGACGAGAGAAACCTCAAACCCAGTCGCACTCTAATCCCACTAACAACATTCTTTCGATAAATACCTTCCTTCCTTCAGACGTATTTTTCTAAGAACAAATATCTGCTACACTAATCAACTGTTATGTCTATTACTCATTTATTTTCCTTCATTTTGCTCCAACGCCAAGTTCAATCGGGTCCATGTTTATAGATCCCAGCCGCCGTGAAGAACTGATAATGTCCGTGAGCTAGGGTAAACATGGTTAGTTGTGTTTAGGATTTTAGAATAAATGTATCACCCCAGTAGGTTTCAGGGCAGCACCCCATAATCATTTTCACAGTGAAATTAAACACAAAATAAAAAGCAAGAAAAAAATCTGTAAACAGCAGGCACTGTTTCAGTAGGGGCACTGAAACACAACTGACATACCTGTCAGATTCGTGGACCACGTCACACCTGAGTGCGTAGGTCAAGTGGGTGTGGAGTTGGGTCAGCTATTATTAGTGGCAGCGCCAAGGGGGGGGGGCTTGATCCCTCCCCAAATGAGCCAAGCCTCCCTTAGCCCCACAATATTGTTACCTACATATATTCATAAAATATGGAAAACACAATCCTACTTATTGCTTAACATCAAAGAGACATGGATCTGTAGAACTCAACATCTTCATTTAGTCAGAAGTATGTGTCATGCGTCCCATAGCAATGTACTGAAACTCATGCACTGTATTGCCGCTCTCTATGTAATGCCATTCTATCTTGAGCTTTGACGAAGATTAGACAGCCACGTTGATTTCAAGTTACAACAGATCATCAGGGATATTACTTGATAAACCAAAGGTTTCACAGGTATTTACCCATTAATTTCATTTATCTTTTATTGAAAAGTAAAACATAGCATGTATGTATAGGTTAAAACTATGAAGCCATTTAGCTGGTGTTGTGTCCTCAGCGAGATCATTTTGCTTTGTGTATCAGCCATCCAAAATTTGTTGACAATCACCAGAACAGGTGCATTGTTTTGAAGTAATATTGACTATAAACACAACATGATGAAAGATAGTTATCCTGATAGTGATTTTACTTCTCTCAGAGTGTATTAACTTCACATGGGATAATTCGTTTCTGCTATGTAAACTATGTATTTATGTTATATTTCTTTTGATTTGTAGCTTTACCCTTAATGGTATATTAAATGTTCAATCTAAGCTAATCTTGATTTTCTTTATTTTTTGCATTACCTTGGGTGGAATTTAGGTGAGCTTCCTCTTTTACATATACGCATATTTTCATAAACAGATTATTTCTAATTTGTAATAATGAATTAATCAGAGTACGAGTTTCCAATGAAAACTGCATTGAAAACGCAGTTCAAAATAGCACACCTTTCTGAAATGTAACTTGGTATTTACATTATTGTAATTTACCATCTATACTTCATATTGATGGCATTTTGGGAAGCCCCTCCACAGTTTACCTCAGCCCCTTCCCCACGAAAATATCCTGGCGCCACCACTGGCTGTTGCACTGACACTTCACGATAAAAACTTTGGTTTTTGGAGCTTTTCAGATACAGGATTGTGTGTACAAGTTTTAAGTTCTTAATTTTCTGAAGATTGAAAAAGATCCTGAATTTTCCATGGTGTGAGAAATGTAGCATTTTATTCTCTAGGTATCCCCTCTTTTCTTATGCATTTACCACCTCTCTAAGAAATACAAAATATAATGTAAATTACTTGTTATAATATTATCATAAATCAGATAAAGCATAGTTTTTATAGCTTTCAATTTGGTTTGGATACAGAACCATCAAATAAAAAATTCTTTTGTCAGGTCAATCTGTCAGTAGTTTACTCTTACATTTAATACTATGCTATTTTAAGCCAAAGCATATATTATATTACATTATTTTCTGCACAGAGAAGTTTTGATTTCTCTTTCAGTAGAAGAACTGATAATGTCGTGAGTTGGGGTAAACACCACATGTGACCAACCCATTCTCACTGCCATCACAAGCAGGACGAAGAGGAACACTTGTTTCTGAGTGCTCGAGGTTACCATGGTGATGTTATTGTTACTGATCATACAGATCGATGTTCTGTTAAAAAACCTAGTATGTTCTACCATCAACAAAACTCTTCCTTATGCTTATAAATCGTTGACTACTTGTTATTGACATAATCGCTTCCTTACCGAAGTGACCCGGTATGGCCAAATGGTTAAGACACTCGACTCGTAATCCGAGGGTTTAAATCCCCTTCATACCAAACGTGCTCGCCCTTTCAGTCGTGGGAGTATTATAATGTGACTCTCAATCCCACTATTCTTTGGTAAAAAAAAAAAAAGCCCGAGGGTTAGCGGTGGGTGGTGATGACTAGCTACCTTCCCTCTAGTCTTACACTGCTAAATTAGGGATGGCTAGCACAGATAGCCCTTGTGTAGCTTTACGCGAAATTTAAAAAAAACAACTTATCCAAGTATTGCAAAAATAATACAATTTCAAGGAAGTTTCAGTCTTAAGTCGTAAAAAAAGAGTTTCATGTCAAAGAAAGATCTACACCGAATGTTGTCCATTTTAATATTTTGTTTTCAATTATGTTTACAAAACATGTTTTTGTGTGTGAATTATTTAAACGGTGTGGTGGTTGTGTTAGCTGTATATTTAACAAGATGAGTAAAAAATAACTTTCACACATTAATTAATAGTATGATTAATTTTGTAATTTAGATCATTTCGCACCTAAATGCACTGCCGCTCAAATAAATTTTCGGTCTATAAACAATTATTTCGTTTTCCGCACAAATTTATTTTAAAGGTTTTAATCGGGTGTTCTTTTTTTCGAGCTGTCCTAGGTGATTGTGTTAATAATATTTTTATGCAGCTTGTACCTTTAAGGCACCCTTTTTCTCCTCTACAGAAAGAAAATGGGTGTATATCTTTGGGTTCATATTACATATTTATGGGTATATATTACATTCATTCTGTTTGTAGATGGTACCACAAACACCAGTTTCAGTGTTTTATAACTATTATATGTATATGTATATACACCGACGTGACTCACTTTATAGATGTCGCGGAGAGGTAAGATTTGTGAACCTTGCATATAACGCTACTACGGCATCTCAACATGAGTTCTTTGTGTAACAAGTTATAACATCTAGTAGGACGTGAACAATAACTTTCCTAATGTGATTATATGAATGGTTTTACAATTAGCACGCCATCATACACGTAAAATAAGAATGGTAGCCGTGTGTGACAGATTTATAATTATCTAAACTTCCTTCAAAAATTTTTGAGATGGAATAAAAACAACAGGACTTCGCTTTCAATCCACATCAAATATGCAAAACACCCCTTTTCACGCAAAATCTCTACCCACCTTTTTCTTCTCCTTGATTATGGAATGGTTCAATTAAACATTTCTCTGTAAAAGCCACTCACCGATGCATACCTAGGG
The DNA here is from genome assembly GCF_004210375.1 of Tachypleus tridentatus. Classification (NCBI taxonomy): domain Eukaryota; kingdom Metazoa; phylum Arthropoda; class Merostomata; order Xiphosura; family Limulidae; genus Tachypleus; species Tachypleus tridentatus. The sequence continues at coordinate 106,879,308 of NC_134828.1, forward strand.
AAGTCTAGACTCTCCAATCCAATAAAAATATGGAAAGCATCTGTGGTATCACGGATATTTTTAGCAACAGTATATCTTTTTCAGAAACCATACAAGGCACAGCTATAATATATATATATATAGTAGTTTGTTATAAACTAAAAACAAGCCGAAACAAAAATAAATTGAAAAATAGTAAAAAACGCTCCACTAATTAAAATGATCCCAGGGTACAAGCTATAACATAGAATACAATATGTACCCTAGGTTTTCGGTAAATACTTAGGGTACATCTTATATCCCACATTATAGCTTTTGTAGGTTCGGATTTGCTATTAATATAATTGCAAGGTTCGGATTTGCTATTTTAATGCAGTCTTTCCTTTTGATTGTGTTTACTTAATTAATCACTTAATTTTCTCTAATAAATACCTTTTTTTAGTGTAGTAATTTCTGTCTGTGACGTAGCATCTGAGAAGACTCACTAATTTTTGTAAAGGTTGTTAAATCCTTTACTTGAAATGCTGTAAGTCCGGAATAAAATAATTTGTGAACCATTCAACTGCAGCAAATTCGATTTCATTTATAAAGCAACTAAAAGAAACATTCACCTTGTTCTACAACAGCTGAACCACGTTTCACAATAGTGACCGTGGAAATAAGCGTGTCGTACCTCAGGGCATTTTAGAAATCTTATGTTTTCAAGAACTGTTTAACTTACTTTACAAAAATTTATTTAGAGAACAGTTGACCAGAGTATTTCGTATACTGTTTAACCATTCAAATAGTTGTTCAAGTTATTCATTATAAACGTATGTGTTTGTTTATATTTATTGATGACAAAATACCGACCCCTTGTGGCACAGAAGTTTGTAACCGGTTTCGAAACACGTGTTTAGCAAAACACATGTGACTATATAGCTTTGCTCTTAACTACAAGCAAACAAACAAAATATTAAAATGATAACAAGTACAGGTGGCCAATACTCTGCTCCACATGAATTGTCACATAAGTAGTTCCCCTCTTTGATGAACTTGAAATGCAAGGACTCAATTACGCAACTTTACTAAAAACTAACGCAAAAATCAAATAAAAATAAAGAATATTTTAAATATAGGAACTTATTCTTAATAAATTTATTTAGCATCGGATAGTGTTATTTGTACCGTTACAACGTTTCACAAGGGACTGTGGGAAACCCTAACACCGTGTGATCTAGACATACGGTAACGTGTCGTGTGCCCACAAAAACCTGCTGCAAGACACAGTGTGTGTTATTAACAGGGGTGATAGTTTAGTGAATTTCCGTATTTTGGACGATCTCACAGTGTATATGCTCTGCTGGACTCTTATTTCACATACCAACTTTCGAGGTCATCCATTAAGAAATACGCGAAATATAAAATCTTCAATTTTAATACAATGTTTTCTTTTTTTGCTTTTCCTTGCATCGAAAGTACGAAAATTGTATTTGAAAAAAAAAATGCCTTCAATTTTGTGGACTTTTTTTTTCACATTGATAGATCTTTATTACCTACAAACAGGTGTTAAGTATGATCTAAAGATAACGCCGCATGTGCGAAGTTATTCATCAAAGCTACGAAAAATTTACTTGAGTTATTGGTCTCAGATGTTTACTACAGTTTCACCTAAGTCTAAAAGTAAACCGTCTTCAGTGTTTTTATCATTCGGGTCAAAGACGACTGATTTAGATCATAGAGTGAAAGGACACTATGATATAAAAGTATTAGTTAGACCAACCAAACTAAATTGTCAGTTTCTAGTTCAAGTTTTCAAAGTAATCATATGGCTGAACGGTTATTAGTCATTATGAAATGACAGCTTTTAAACACAAAACTGCTAAATTTTATGAAATTCTCATAATTTAAGAGCGTTTATCATTATGTGATATTAGCTTTAGCAATAAGCGAAAATAATGATGCTTAATATGGCTGTACCGAGTGTAGATGGGCGATTGTAAGAAACTGTTAATCTATATTCCATGGCGCTATTATGAAGGAAGTTATTAACACTGTTAAAGAGGAGAAACTACAACCATGTATATATAGTTGCGATTTTAAAACTAATGGCGATAACTAACGAGTGTCACTTTCTTACTGCTGTAGTTTGTTGTTGTGTACAGACAAAAATAGTTTTTAGTTCAGCTTCGGACATGGCCGTGAATAAAACAAAATACGAGGCCTAGCTAAGTAATGAATGAATATTTGCTATAAAATTATCAACATCATGAGTGTAGCTATCAGTTCGACCACCAATTTTGATTTCACTTCTTTTCTGGTGCACCTTTTTTTCGCACCGAAGGTGTTTTTTATTAATTTTTTAACAACATATTTCCTTTTCATGCCAAGCCACAGCCGTAAATTATATTTGATAATTAAATCATATTTTTATTTAAATACGACTTTTTAGTCTAATAACCTTTGTCTGTGACTTAGCATCAGAGGAGCTTTCCTGTTTTGTTAGGAGGTTATTAAATCCTATACTTCAACATGCTAATTTTGTTTCCTGGTTTATGTTATGAACATTCTGTTTAGAGATGACATTGTACATGTCAAGTATCATTACATTATGACATTATTTCGTATATACACCAACTTTACTTACATCTTAGATATTGTAGTAAGGTGAAAGTTTGTGTACCTTGCCCTACATAAAAAAGTGGCCTCATCACTTCAGCAGTTTTCATTTTTAAAATCGCTTTTGATGAATTTATCATCCAGAGGCTGGATAATGTGTTTTTATCAAGGCTAACGCAAAGAAAAAATAAATAGAAATAAAATATAATTGAATCATAGCTGATTGTTTTATAAATAACCCTTCTAGAAATTTACTTTCTTGTGAAATTTTGAAAAAAAAAAAAAAATTGTTAGAGGCAGATAAAAGTAACTCCATTGCAATTATGGGTTATTCTTAATTGTGTAGGGCCTGATGGTTAAGATGTTCAACTCGTAATTTGTGGGTCGGGGGTTTGAATCCTATGGCTTTCAATCATGAAGGTATTATAATGTGACGGTCAATTGCTCACATTCTTGGTAAAGGGTAGATAGTATTGTGTGTGTTTCCTTATAGCAAAGCTACATCCACGGAGGGGAATCGAACCTTTGATTTTAGCGTTGTAAACCCGTAGATTTACCGCTTTACTCGCGGAGGACAGATAGTATTGACTAACCGCTTTCCATTTAGGCCATAACTGCTAAATTAGAGACTTCTATTACAGACAGTCGTCGATTGTTTTTGCATAAATTTCAACAAAAACAAATAAACAATCTCGCTATATACAAAATCCTCCATGACAAAACTCATTTCATCTTAATAAGGCCAGGTGGGTTAAGGCGTGCGACTCGTAATCCGAGGGTCAAGGGTTCGAATCCCCGTCGCTCCAAAGATGCTCGCCTTTTCAGTCGTGGGGGCGTTATAATGTAACGGTCACTCCCACTATTCGTTGGTAAAAGAGTAGCCCAAGAGTTGGCGGTGGATGGTGATTACTAGCTGCCTTACCTTTAGTCTTACACTGCTAAATTAGGGACGGCTAGCGCAGATAGCCCTCGTTATAACCTTCAGTTTGGCGAAAACATTGATCATGACCAGATTAAAAGATAAAGTTGTCGCCAATATACTCATGATTAGAATTGTAGATGAAGCTATTTTTTTGTCTTCATTCACCAATGTTCTGGGCAAAATACATTGTTGACATTTCTACGGGCTTAGGTGATTTCTCTTCCATTAAAGAGCTTTTATTAACCCAAGTCTTTTGTATCCTAACATGAATGTTACCACAGAAAATAAAACAGCCACTTACGTTCCGAATCGTTCTTATTAAAAGACAGAATGAAAAGTTTCACATTTTTCTGCATACCTAGAAATTTCTACCTGTGACCCTCGTAAATATGAGATATAAATACCTTGTATCGTTCTGTAAAAAATTATTTGTTCGAGTAACAAATACTTTCAATCGGACCTCATCATCTTTTTAAAACAGAATTAGAAACTCAACACGGTTTTTCTCTAGAATACTTTAACAAAGTATTTTGTAAACTAAATCAAAAATCCGAAGTAGGATCTTTGACAAGAGAGATAGGGGTCAGAGTCCAATTTATTGCACGATTCCTTTTATTCGAGTTGTGTAAAATTTAATGAGAACATTTTATGATTAGCTTTAAGTCTCAAATTAATGTCTATAAAATTTACATTTCTTCCTTCCGATCTCATATTTGTTTTGTTTGTTTGTTTGTTTTGAATTTCGCACAAAGCTACTCAAGGGCTATCTGTGCTAGATGTCTCTAATTTAGCAGTGTAAGACGAGAGGGAATGCAGCTAGTCATCACCACCCACCGCCAACTCTTGGGCTACTCTTTTACCAACGAATAGTGGGATTGACCGTCACATCATAACGCCCCCACGGGTGAAAGGACGAGCATATTTGGCGCGATGGGATGCGAACCGGCGACCCTCAGATTACGAATCGCACGCCTTAACACGCTTGGCCATGCCGGGCCACCTTCCAATCTCATATTTTTAAAACTACATTGAGATAAATATATACATATACCAACGCAAATTAAATGAAGCCTTATAAACGTGCCTAAAATAAGTTAGTATTTACACCTTTCTTAAATTTGTTTAAATACATAATTAATAAAAGGTTATATAAAAATACTTTTAAGATCACTTTGTAACACAATATTTTGGTTATTTTGATATATAAGGAAGTGGAACAGATATTAGAATAATATATTAATTGTTTGTTTAGAATTGAACACAAAGCTGCACGATGGGCTATCTGTTGTCTTCTCATTACGGGTATCTAAACAAGATTTTTAGCGTTGTGAGCTCGCAGACATACCGTTCTGACACTGGGGGGCTAATATATTAATATAAACGAATATGTTACTCAGTGAGATATTTAAAATTGCTTTCAGATTTTCTTAACCTTTATAATGATTTTCAACACTTATTAATTTAATATTTCCCACCAAAGTTAATCTCAACAATTTCAGTTTCAACCAATGAAATATTAATATATTCACTATCTTGCTTTTGTGTTACGAATTCAGTCGAGCAGTATTCACGTGACTTGGGCTCGTTTCAAACGGTCTCACTTCAAATCGTTTTCTTTGATACATGTTTTAATTGTTTACACTTGCCTGGTGTACAAATGTGATAAGTGCTTTTGGATATGAACTGGAGTTCGTTTTTATGGTTCATTTCCGATTTTTGTGAGCAGTCCGTTCATTGTTGTTCACACTGTAATAATCAAGGATACTTGGTTCATTATACGGCCGGATGTTTATATTGTGTAGCACTGGATCTTGGTATATTTTAAAAATAGCGAATCAAGAACGCTTTTGTGCGTGTGTGTCTCGCAATATTATTTCATCTTTTAACTTGCGGAGAAACAAATAATGCAGGAACGCAGGCTAAAAGTGAAGAATGTTCTGGAAGAGCGCTCTCGTCGAGTTCACAATAAAAACAGACGAATAGTTTTGTGAGGATAGCAATGAGTAAACGACACCAGCGACAACTGGTGATATATATTAAGACAAAAATGTAGGATAATGAAATCAGTGAAGAGGTACAAATGTTTTATTTCTGTGAATATTCATTTCCAAGGTCTGGTTCGTTTTGAATTTCGCGCAAAGCTACACGAGGGCTATCTGCCCTAGACGTTCCTAATTTAGCAGTGTAAGACTAGAAGGAAGAGAGCTAGTCATCAACACCCACCGACAACTCCTGGGCTACTCTTGTGTGTGTGTTTTCATACACCACACCGCCCACCGAGGGAAACTCCTGGGCTAAATTTTTACACATACGTAATAGTGGGATTGACCGTCAACGATTAGTGGGATTGACCGTCACATCATAACGCCCCCACGGCTGAAAAGGCGAGCATGTTTGGTGCGATGGGGATTCGAACCCGCGACCCTCGGATCACGAGTCGAGTGCCTTATCCACCGGGTTATGCCGAGCCGTAAAAGATATGGACTACTATTTTAAGTCTTGGCCGAGTTGTTGAGAAGCCATTATACGTGTATACACACATACTCTAACTGAACCTTCTTACAACATTTGAAAAAGGGGAGGACCCTTCATTTTGTTAACTTGGAAACACCTCAACGTAGCGAAGTGTATGTATGTTTAGGTCAGTAGCACGAAAAAGGTTGTCAAGGTCGTTATGTCGACTACAAAGTCATGCTTAGCACTGCATGTTTCTTGAGGTCTCTTGAATTTCGAAAGGTCAACGCAATTCTAAATATTTCAAGGTCCATGCTTGTATTTTGTAATACTATACGTTTGTTTATATTTTTACATTTGTATGATATGAAATAAAGTCAATGTTGTCGTGAATACAACGAGATAAGACAAACAAACAAAAAGCTGTTTACAATATGTTGCCAGATCTCCTAGCGTGTACGTACGTCTCAGTAATACAGGGCAGTCTATTTTTATTGACTGATAAAAACCGAGAAGTTTTTAGTACTCAAGCTATCGTTCTTTTGTGACCGTATGTCCTTTGCCAAACGTCTCTGCTTTACTTTTCTCTGTCACTTGGCCAACATGGTCAAGTGGTTAGGGCGCTCGACTCGCAACCTAAGGGTCGCGGCTTCGAATCCCCGACACACTAAAGTTGTTCTCTCTTTCAGCCGTAGGAACATTATAATGTAACAGTCAATCCCAGCACTCGTTTGTAAAAGAGTAGCTCAAGAGTTGGCAGTGGGTAGTGATGACTAGCTGACTTCCTTCTTGTGTTACACTGGTAAATTAGGGTCGGCTAACGCAGATAGCCCTCGTGTAGTTTTGCGCGAAAATTCAAAACAAACAAAAAATGTTCTGTCACTCTTTTCACTTTCTATGTTACTTATCTAGACGGTGAAGAAAGACAAGCTTCTTGACTGCTCCAGATTTGTAACCTGTATATCCAGTTTTTCTTTTATACCTTTCCATATATTAAAAGAATGGAAGTAGTACCTTACATTTTTCCCTACTTTAGAATATTCCTAACATCAAAACTTGCCACGGCCTAGTAGGTAGGGCGCTCACCTTGTAATATGTGCGGATCGCAGGTTCGAATCACTGTCTTCGAATATACTGACTCTTTTACCTCACTATTCGTTTGTGAAAGAACAACCCACAGTTAGAAGTGGGTGGTGTTGACTAGCTGCCTTCCCTCTAGCCTATCACTGCTAAAGCTGGGATGGTTAACGCAGACAGTCTTAGAGAAGCTTTGTTCGAAATTCAGGCCCAGCATGGCCCAGTGGGTTAAGGTATTCGACTCGTAATCTGAGGGTTGCTTTGCAATGACTATTTTTCCTCCTTTCAAATGTTTCCTCCAGTTTTCTTGATATCGTTAAGGTTCAGTAAATAAAAGTTGACAGGTTTCTGCCTATACAAACAACAGCTTTGTTCTTCTGCTTATGTATGTAGAAAAGAGAGAGAACATAAAACAACATATAAGGTATAAATTAAACGTACTCTACTGTTAAACCACAGAAACTTACTGTGAAGTCACTACTTAGTTTCTGTAGCCAATGGTAACGGAAAATTTGACCTTGAGTATATAGAATGTGCAGCAGATTGAAAGTAAAAACACGTACAAACATGTAGGTGTCCAGTAGTGTTCCAACTTGTCAGTGCAACGCAATGACGATTGTCGATTAACGTAAGTTGAAACATTAAAAAAAACGTTTTTGAAAATAGTGTCAAAATGAACTTGATTCAAAATAATTTTTATCCGAGTTTCCAAAATGTCAGAAATTTTGGTTTTATGGCGTTGTCAACATGACCCCAAAGAGTCAACATGAGAAAAAAAATAGTTTCTTTGGTTTAATGGATATGAAAAAAATTTAATTGAAACCTAATAGTTTTGATATTATTTTGATCATAAGTAAATCTATGATTTGTCACTGAAAATTGCAGTTGGTTATGTAACCCTGGTCAAAACTGTATAAAACGCATTCATGTAACTTTTTTTATACACCAAGTATTATTAGATTTTATTGTTGACAAAAGAAACCATTTTGATAAAATAAAACTAATTTGAAGGGAGCAATGGGCACTTTTCTATGAATTCAAAGGTCGTGAGCTCCAAAACCAATGCTGTTTGGTATTTAGCCATTTAAGTTGCAATTTCTATTGTGTTGAGTAGTAGTTTTAAATTCAAAATCCTGTTAAATGTTTGGAATGTATTCATGAATGACAAATAATGAAACAAAACACGTGATCGCCTCCTGAAGGTTTCATTGCCCTAAACTAGATTTATTGTCTCACTCCAGCAAAGAAGCCTTCACTATATTATGAAGTATGTCAGTTTATATTTTCAAAGCTGACAGATCCTCTAAACACTATAATAATGCTGGAAATTTATAACTTTATAAAATAAATAGAACAGGTGTAGGGATATTTCAATTTATATTACAGTTTGTATTAGAAAGTGTCAATTTTCTCAGTACACTTTATGTGATATTTCACTATTGGTGTTCTTAACAATACCAACAAAATGTGGTTATTACCGAAGAACTGATCATGTAGAATATTTTGATTCAGTATTGACACATAACAGTCTTGCACGTTATGACACTGTATCTTAAAAGTTCGTTAATGTGACAGTCAAAACGAAATAGTACAACAGTAACTCCACAGAAAGCATTTTCCTGAAAGATGGACTGCTTTACATGATTTTCAAAAGTGTTTGCTTTCAGTCTCCGAGTTGAAATCTAGTACTATAGTGATAACACTGTGAAACACAAATTTTGTTCCTGAATAGTATGTGTTATTTCTTAATTGCTTATGTTGTAAAAGTACAGAAAATGACCATTATTTCCTTCAAACTTTGATTTTGTGACCTGGATAATGAAATTCAGAAATTAACCTATTTTCTATGTAAAAACGGACAAATTTGCACATTTTCATTTACATAAGATCTGAATAAAACAACATATGAATCAAGACTTGCTTGTATTTATACTAAAGTTATACAAAAATGTTTAGAAGTGAGTAGTTTCTCGAGAGTTGCGACTGTTGTAAATCACTTTCACGTATCAGCCCCAAATATAATCTTCCCATCATGTTTTCGTTGTACTCTCCCAGGTCACAAAAGCAAAGTTTGAAGAGAAAAATAGATCTTTACCGTTTACTTCAGGCATTAAGAATTGAGAAATTATACTTTCTACCCAGGAACAAGATTGTTTGTTTGAATTTTGCGCAAAGCTACTCGAGGGCTACCTGTGCTAGCCGTTCCTTATTTAGCAGTGTAAGACTAGAGGGAAGGCAGGTAGTCATCACCACCCACCGCCAACTCTTGGGTTACTCTTTTACCAACGACTAGTGGGATTGACCGTAACATTATATCGCTCCCACGGCTGAAAGAGCGAGCATGTTTGGTGCGACGAGGATTCGAATCCGCGACCCTCAGGTTACGAGTCGAACGCCTTAACTCACTTGGCCATGCCGGGCCCAGGAACAAGAAAAAGTAAAAAAAAATTACATAGTGTAGTAGATTGTTACTGACTCACCTTGTTGTACATCTTTTTATTTTTCTTATTTCTTTTCTCTTTCTGCATGTCAATAACAAATTACGTTGTTACCTTCATGTTATAAGCGGCTAATAACGGTGTTTTTTCGTTTAAACTATTTGTTGAAACAAAGCAAATTCAAGTCCTAGTAACGATACAAATTAATTCATTTGTATCCCATACCAGTCGTTTTAAGCACATGTTTTCAGATTAACTGATCCGAATACTACGTCTTTACACTTATTATACCAACACTCACTACACTTGTAAGGTTTCACGTCTCCCTTGCACTCCTCTCACTAAAATCATAACGGGTAGACAATTATCGAAGTTTTCTATCTGGATAGATACATTTCGTCTTTTATGGCCCATCCTATTTCGAGAAATCAATCGTGACGCGACACACTGGTATTCATATAGGTTTCGACCTCCCTAAGTCATCTTCAGGTTATTTTCTCGTTGTTAATAAAAGTGTTAATATCCATACCATACCAGCCGTTCTGAGATACATTTTTATTTCAAATGGGTTACTCGTCATCAAAAATTAACTGATTTCTTCCTTCACGTTCCTAAAAGCTGCTTTCATTTGTGTACTGTTGTAACTTGTAGGCCTAAGTAACTTTATAAGTGACATTTAAACTGCAATACTTCGCTAATAGTATTACCACTAACGTACAAAAATAAAGTTACTTCTACGATTTCAAGACTGAGAGATGAATAACTGAATATATTTGATAACTGGCATTAACCTAAATACTTCAGAGTTAAACTAACCACCTTCTCAGTGATCTCCCACTTATAACCTAGCTGCGTTTTTAGACGCAGCGCAAATTCTCTCGATCACTACATTTCCGAACGTTCTAGGTATTTTACGCTGTTTAACGTCATGCACCCTCTAACAAACATCTAAATTAACACACTGAAAATACAACTTACAACAATATCAACAGATAATCTAGAAAAAGTGGATATCTATATAAATGATAAATCCTCAGTGTTTAATAGGCAAATTATGCAGATATTTCTCCAATATAGTGTTAGCAAATAAAAGAGCATTAACCTGCATCAAATGTAATACAGAGGGTTGAGTACGTTATACCAAAGCGATTTTAATATACAAGTTATTTAATCACGTGACAAGCCGAGTTAAAATCGCGGTGGAATAGCGTGCATCAGAAATACATTGGAGCAAAAATTGATCATTTTTTAAGACTTTTATGACAAAATATTTATACATTCAAAACATAAAAGTGTGTTCAGATGGAGATTTAAGATTTTTAAAAAGTGGATATTCCTTGCACTTAATAGCCTTGGAAAACAAATAGGTATAGATCAACTTAGGAGAAAGGAACCATCTAGAAACAGGCGCACACCAAACCATGGTAAACATACCGTAACGTGTAAGCATTTACGAACACAAATTAGTGGCAAAAGCTGTCCAAGTGATCCAGACACTAGCAAACGATATAATCAAGGAGATTCATCTGAAAAACGTAGCATAAGGTACATATACACGCGTTTCTTCCATGAAATATTAGTTTTGCTGTTGCGAACTTCAAGTGGCTAAACAATAAAATGAGTATTTATGTTATTCCATACAAAAATAATGGTAATGTCGCTAGATGCAAGAACATTTACGAATTCCTATGCGATCAGATTGATAACATGAACGCTAGAAAACCACCGTACACTAAATGGATAAGAAATCAAGTAGGGAACATTGTTGTACCATACACATAGCCAGCCTTAGAGAAAACTTTTACAATAAAACCTATACCGCAGGACTATTGCCATAAAATAAGGCACAAGTAGATGTGGCAACGTGGACTGTAACAATATGGTGATACTCCAAAATTGTCTTATTATACTCGCCCTCTTTAGGTGATACAATAAGGACTTCTCCCAGATCATGTAAACGTTTTTCGCAATGAAGGTCAGGTAGGTCTAAAAGTTAGTTTGAACGATGTTATCCTTGGATCGACTATTTATCAATGCCGTGGTCTTTGTTTTATGAATTGGTTTAAAACATCGCTACGAGATTTTATTTTGACCAAAATTTGCTTGTTCTGTCGTGTGAATACTTAGGGTATTGACATCTTGATTTTACAGCAGTCCCTATTTCTTAACGGGAATGACTAGTCACTTATTATTCTTGGAAAGTTTCACATTAGTATATGAATGAGGTTTTCTCACTTAAATCCAGATTTACCACAGGTACAAAATTAGAGAACGTGCAATCTCTTTCTAGTAAAGGTTATTATTCTTTGGGCTAAACTAATACCCATACTCTGTCGTATGTCAGAAGTACAACTTAACCTTTCCTATTTTTCACAAACGTGATTTTAGAGGCCTTATGAAAAATTACCTACAAGTTCATGTATTTCGTTCTTTCCAGGTGGTTATGTTCTAGATGACCAATTTACCGAGACGAAGAATGCCATAATCAACAAAACTTCGGATATAAACATTCCGAGTGGTGTGACGAATTAACCAAAAGATCGCTTAACGAGGGTTTTTGTTTAGTCATAAAAAACCTAAATGTTAATACCCTTCTACTCGAGTCTAGGTCAAATTCAGTACGACACTGATCGCGGTAACAAATATAGGTTGATTACCAAACGCAAGTGAATGGTTGAACCTTATACAAGATAAAAGAAATGGTTTTCTAAAATAATTTGCAATCTTCCTTAGAGGTTTAGGCAAATTTGTCAGGACGGTAATTAAACTTTGTGTACAGAGGTTAGGCACGTTGACTACTTGCAAGTTTAGATAACAAATAAATAGTCAAATATCTTTCCGAAATAACAACAAATACGGATACTTCTTCTACTCCATCTTTTACAATTAACTATATCGGTAGCTACTTGTATTTTTGAATCTCATAAGCTTAAACTTCCCCCCCATTTTATCATATAATCTTAATAACCAAAGAGACAACTTCATCTTGGTAGATATGCATCAATTCAGTTAAAGATGCTATCACGAGATAGGTAAAATACAAAATATTAATTGCAATTGGAGGAAAATGAAAAACGGAAATATACCTCTTCTTATTCAGTTTCTTTTATGAAAGACTCATTATCCAAATTTGTTAGCGTTAAGAGTTGTTACTTTTGAAAATATTAACCTGTTCAGTGCCATAGACGAAATAACTCGTCCAAGCCGATCGGTGACACATTGCAACGGACGAGTTAATTCGTTCTCAATAATACCTAACTTCAACGCTAGATGTCAGCACCATACATGCAGTTGACCTACTTACAAAATGTTTCACTTTCGATCCAAAATGGCGTCACGAAAAAGTTACAAAATGAAGAAGCATTAGAACTGTATTGTAGCAGCTGAAATACTTGGCATTCAACAGGTTAAGCGACACATTCCATAACAAAATTTGTTTCCGTACTTCAGAGAAGGCAAGCTCGCCTTCAGCAATTAGCAAACATTGTTTTAAATGCATTTCCATTATATTAGAAACTTTTAAATTAAATATCGTATGATTGAAGCTGGGAGTTCGTAACCATTTGGGATTCACAGAACCACACTGCAATGTTCTAATTAGATTTTATTTCATCTGGTAAACACCCAAGATTATTTTAGGAAATGTTATTTGGTCAACAAGGTCACGTAGTTTATTTTGTGTGTAAACAGCTCATATGAAAATGGGTTTTACATAATTTTTACAAAAAACGTTTTCAACCAAACTTTAATTACACCCATCATGTTTGGTTTCTTACGATTACAACACGCATGCTCACTCACAAAAGAAATTGCGTGGCAGATTCTGCTTACTCATCAAATCTAAGGTTTTTTTTTCCTCATCCTGACTCCAGGATATAGCCACGTTCGTGATGTTATAAATCTAAAATAGCAGACATTTAGAAAACGAAACTAACGCGAAAAAGGAAAATCTAGTAATATATTTTTTTTTTTTTTAAATATGACGGAGCCATTTTGAACCCTAAAATCAACTTGTCTTTCTAACACTATCGATAGCAGAGATTCTTAAAATCTTTAAAACGTCTACACAAAAGAATTGTGGGGGACTTTAGTTCACAGTATGGCTTTATATTATCAGTTTTTATTATATTAGTAGTTTATCTCTAGTATCTATTTTTTGAAGTAAAACATTGCTCTCAAATACTTAACTTTTTAATAATTACATCGTTTTTACGGTGGCGACTAATTACACAAAACTAAAAGAAAAATTGTGGAATACATGTAGCCCGTGATACAAAAGGGGCAAGACACGGATTTTCCTTGTCATATTACTAATATTACCATCATCTTCATTACTGGTTTATAAAACAATTATTCTAAAAACTCATGAATGAAAGTAAAAAAAAAAATTATGTTAAACACACTTCTCCTATCTTCAACATTAACTAGATCTTTTTTTCGCCCAATATTACTGTGCATCAGGTTGGCTGAAAAAGTGTCGGGATCTTAGTGCTATTCATATCAATTTTCATTTATAACGAATGTTATGGTGCAAGATTATAATTCACTTATTCAATCTATTAATAATTTCATTTAATTTACTTACAAATTAGGTTATTGGGATAACTATTAGTAACACTATTGTTAGGATTGATTATTTGTTATATCAGTAAAATTCTGATAAACGAAGGTGAAAAAATTGTATTTGTTCAAACAAAAAGTGCTCGAAATAAATTCTCAAATTTGAAAACGAGAACCACTGATGAGGGTTAATACAATCCCATTAGGCTATTGATACGACAGTCAGTGTAAAAATTAAGGCTGTTCTTTTAAAAAGGTGATAAAAACCCAAATACACTACCAAAAACTTTATTCAGGATAAGCAGCTTAACAACAGCCAAAAAATAAGAAAATTTGTATTAGTTTAACATGTCAAGGTATGATTTTAACAAAGAATCTTACCTTTAACTAACTGAAACAAGGTCTTAATATTTTTGGAGCTCAAAATTAATTTACTGAGAAGACTAACTAAAGATATATTTTATTATTGTTACATATCCCTGAAACTAGTATCCATAATGGAGTGATTAAATTTTGTAGTCTGATTAGGGCAGTTAAACTCTAATGTTACGAAACTTCTTGTTCACATGGTATTGGAAAGCAACTTTTAAGTACACACCAAACTTTATTCAGTAGCTTTTTCCAAATGTGTATATTAAAAAATGCAGAACATACGTTGTGGGTGTTTGTTTTTAAATACTATTTTGCCTTTTCTTTATCAGGTGTGAGAATTCAGATCACAGAGGCTTAAAACAAGTGAAATTGGCAGTCTCAACTACAGTTTTAGCTAAGTTGTGACATACCCTTCAATACTATTTACATCAAAAGGCCTAACCCTAAAACTAACTTTTTCAAACTCACCAGTAAAGTAAAACTACATGCATTAGTGACGAAAAAAAATGCAACAACATAGATCTAATTGAATGACCATATGTGATCAACATTGTACAGTGTAGAAAAAAAAAAAAACAACGCAAACAAACTGATGGAATGGTAAACCTGAAAATGTAATCTACAAAACAACTTCAAAAGTTGAGTGAATCCACATCACAAACATGGTCAAAGGATGATGAACTGTGATTGACAGTGTCTAAAGATTGGTAACCTTCAATAAAATTACACACAAAATGGCCTTCCAATACTATCAACAGGGATACACGTTTTAAGGTGGACAAACTATTTACATCCTCATAAACACAAGTTTAGCTGGAAGTCTAGATACCATGAGCAAGCAAGAATACACTTTATATTACATTTTTGGCTAGATTTCTCAGTTATCATAGCTTAGACATCACTATTACAACAAAAATGGTGTGTGAGGTTACCAATACATTGTAGTGCAGAGATGATTAAAAAACACTAGGGGTGCCTATGCCATTACAATTTTTTTTTTGTTATTTTATAAATGATTTATAATGGACAAGAAAGAAACAAGTACACTTTTTCCAGAAATAGCCTCCACTATACTAATGTTTCCCTGTGAAGTTACTGTACATTTGTAGTCTTTGTTGTTGTTACCACAGTAACCAGTGGTAAAATAGTCTTCTCAGAGTTTATCGAGAAACTCAATCCTAAATAAAGCTGGATGTAAGTCTTCTTTAAGCAAAAAAAAAAAAAAAAAGGCTCCACAAGTTTCAACAATCCACCTTTGATTACCAACTTGTTATTTGTTACTGCATTATCACATTAGCCTAAAGTAACTTTATCCAACACGAGTACAGGAAATAGTTCATCTTTTAGCAAATTTCAAAACTAAGGACTGCTTCGTATTTTTTTCTGAGGATAAAACAGTCCATTCTGGATCATTTGGATCTTCTTCTGGTAAAGAGCTACTAGATGAACTCAAGGGTGAAGTAGGACTATCAGATATGGCTTCCAACAGAAAGTTCACTTGCCTAGGTACTTGAGTTAGTTCTTTAGGTTGTTTTGATTCATTTAGCATTTCATATAATTCTTCTTCATTTAATGGGAAAACTCGTGGTTTATATGGTTGTATCTCAGGTTCCTCCACATCTCCCATTCGCACATCATCTTGTTTAGTCACCGATATTGTTCGCCTACGTTCTACTTTAGGTGCTGCTATTGGTCCTCCAGAGAGCTGAGAATCATCAGAAAATAGCAGTGGTGGTGGTGAAGACACAGGTGAGGTAATACACAGAGAATTAGAATCCTGGCACATAAAATCTGGAGGGTTAGGAAACATCGGGTCGGGAGTATTGGCTCCGCTGCTCTCTGCTCTACAGTCTAAACGAGTACCCCGAGAACGACTACGTCCCTGCGTGTAAACTTGCATATAGTTCAAAAAACGTCGTTTTTCAGCTTCTTCGCACCGCTGATGACGTAACGTAAAGGCCATTTCCGATACATCTTCTTCCTATTGAAAGCAATCCACAAAACATAAATGTCTTTGAACTCATAGTTAAAAAAACAAACAAACTAGTAACTTATTTCACAATTACCAACATAGCAAAAAGGGCCTAGATATGATGATACAGGTGCTATTGAAAAGAAATTCTGCATTAAGGAATTTTTTTCCAATTTTAATAGCTTTACTCTGGACAATTCCATGAAGAGGTGTGTCTGAACACCAAATCTCTGGTTTTAGCCACAACAATCACAATTTGTCTTTTAACTTGAGAACTAACTGCAAAGTTAGTTAATATAAATACATCTAAAACAAGCTTCTGAACAATACTATATCACCAGTTATTCTATTCAATATATCATAAGTATAGAAGGTTGAAACAGCACAGAGGACTAGTCTATTATTAGATCTCAACTAGAAATGTGCAGCATACAAAATCTTATTAGCACTGTTTTGAGTAAAATTTGTTCAGTTTATATATTGTACATGTCACATGACTAGTAGAGAAATCAAGAACTGTATGAACTGATGTTTCACCCCCTTTTTTTGAGTGTTCTTCTTGTTTACCCAGTCAGAAAAAGTGAACAAATAAATACCACTTCTGAGCAGTTCCTAGAAAAGATAAAATAAAACTATTAATACAATATTCATTCATCCACAAGTTATGGTAGGACCTGCATTTTAAAAATGCACAACAATCAATATCACTTATTTAGCAGCTATTTGACAATATTACTTTTGCTTCAAAACCATTAGACAAAACTCTGCTAATGTAGAAAGATAAACTTTGTTTGCAGTTAGCTACAAACCTATATAACTAACTGTGTTGGGTCCACAAGGGACATCAAAAGTAACATTAAGGCTTACCGAGCCACTAGGAAATGAGAAAACTGAACACATGTTTAAACAAGGTTCACCTTTATTACTCTTGCATGTTTGAACTAATATTGCATGATTTACAGTTAATAACTCATCTGAATGTTCCACTATCTTACCTGATCTTTCTCTGCTTGAGTTACTGGACCACTGTTCTTAGGGTAACAAGGTGGTTCTTCGTTTGTTATACGCCACCTGCAGTAGATCAGTTTTTAAATTACTGCATAAAGAGCTTGGTACAACCATAAATGTGTTCTGTGAATATATATAAAAAAATTATATTTGTTTTAACCTAGCAAAGAAAGAATTTTTTTCAGAATTATTGACTGTCAGGCACAGAATTTAGAGGTGTTATGTGACACTTTGGGTAGGTACTAATTTCACATACATAAAATTAAAGATACTATTTAAAATTGTTTTAAAACTTACATTAATACACAACAGTATATTTTACCCAAAATAAACTTCCATACATATGGTTTTTCAGAAACTAAAGAATTAATAGTTTCCAACTTGAAACTTTCACAAACGCGTGTTTATCTTCTTCTGAAAAATAATTCAATATTAAACCAATGTTAATAAGCAGGAATGTTTAACCTCCCGAGTCCAAAAGTGTAATTAGAACTCAAATTAGTATAGAAATGACAGTGCTACAAGCTGAAGTTTGTACTTGGAAGGAAAGAAAAAAACAAACAGAACCACTGTACGAGTTGCTACGTTTCAACTAAAACATTAAATTACAACAGGAGTGTTAAAAAAATTAATGGGATATATATAGATTTCTAAACAACTTATTAGAAACTGTTAACTGTTTACAACAGTAAAATCACAATCACACAAGACACTTTATAAAACAAAGTCTCCTCCACCAAAATAAGTTAATCCACTGCAGGATAGGAGACTTCTCTGGGGGGGTATTGCTTGTTATTCTGTGTAGGTTTTGTTTACAATTGTTTCCAATTGTAGTATCCTATTTTAGAAGTTAGAAAATTCTGATATGAAGAATTCACAGCTGAACCACGTGCAACAAAAATAGTACGCACAACTGTTTTTAAGTTCTTGATAAAAGATATTTCAGGCTTACTTAGGTGTAAGAATCTCTTTGTATTGAAGTCTTTCAACTCTTGTTGTTGCTGCTATACTGTAAGGGATTACAATGTTGTTGATATCATATTCATTTTCATGTTTTCTCTTTTTGAGGACATCCTGAAGTTGACTAGCTCTGTTACCTAAATGAAAAAAAGAAAACTTGTACACCCTTTTCCATAAAGAAAAAAATTACAAAGTTGCTATTCAGACCAATTTATTCATTTTTAACAAATACGATATTTTCTTAAAGGAGTTTTCAGAAGAAAAGGCAAGTTATAAAGACAAAGTCTTGTAGAAATTCATTCCCTCTTTCCACACACACAGTTATGTTTTCAATGGTAAAGACAAATATAACAGAATAAGACAATCAGCTTGTGAAGTTGAATCTATCTAGATGTTATCTTTAGCTACAAGATTCATAGCTTCACAATATTGTTAGGGATAAAAGTAAAGAATACAACCATTTTTTGCTGGTCAGGTTTCACAGTAAGTGTTAATGTATAACAAACTACAGATGTAAACTAAAAATTCATCACTAATTAGTTTTATTTCATCACATCCACTTTGTATACCTGGAGAACACTCATGCTTACTTGGCATGAAATAGGGAAGTAAACACCTGATAATGTAATGACATGTCTAATAATATACAAGTTTACTTAAAAAGATGTTCATTTACCTAAATAGTACTAATCTAATTATGAAAGCACAGCTATGATTAATAGTTATTTAATGTTATGATAACACAACTGATTTGTTATAAAGTAAAATTGCATTGTTCTAGCAAAACAACAGCATATCCTTGACAATGTTTTATCCAATGACTAATTCTTACTATCCAAATTCTCTTTACCTGCAAAAGACCCATGTTGCTTATCTCCCTCGAAAACTGGTGCAGGGGATTGGGCTGGAGATGAGGTTTTGGAACTACTGCTTGACGCTGATGAACTTGGGCGGTGGACTCTACGTCTTTTGAAGGATTCTGATTAGTTTTAAAAAAATAAAAATAATTATAAAATGTAGATTAAATTTCACAGGTTTTAAAAATAAAATCCACCATGATTTAATATAAGAATACACTCAGAAGTAATTTGTGGTATCTTCCAATTAGATAATACAAATTGTTTTGAATTGCATATTCATAATAATGAGCAAGTAAAATGTATTACTAGAACATTTTCACAAACTGACAGACATTCGAGTTTTGAAAAAAGTACAAGTAATTGGCTAACACATTTAAGACAGTCAGAAGTTAAGAAATTTCTTATTTTTACAATCACTTAAGAACTTTTGGTGTGGAGAGATAAGAGACCTATCCAACTATGTTAAACCCAAATGTTTTAATATAGTATATCATCACAAAAAAATCCTGAGAAAAGTAGTAATACATATTTTCAAACAAAATTTGTGTATAGATTAAATGTTCATTGCAATATAATGTGAAGGTCATGAATAAACTTCCAATAGTAAAAAAAAATCTATCCTCAATATTGTTTAATATTTAAGCAGATTTTATACAAATTTTACAGAATGTGCAACTGTCTGTTACTTGAATTATTTTTTGTATTTAAATAATTTGGTAATGTGCTTATAGTTTACATTACAAACATTTTTTTTTACTTTTAAAGAAAGTTGCAATTTTGATAGATATGGAGCAACTAGTTTCCTTGCTCTTGGTTAAGACACTAACAAAACTTATGCTGTCATGTGACAAAATATGCACAGTCCTACAAGTCACATGACAATAGCACACAAAACAGATTAAGAAAACTTCCTAGTTAATCAATGACTTATGATTCACAGAAATCAGAAAAATCTCTCAAATTACTTCAAATCCATTTAATATATCCAGAGAAACAATGAACACTAATACATCAAAAGCTTAATTATCTTTTACCAAACATTAAAGTGAATTTTAATCCTTTCCAGGACTTTTGTTTTTAATTTGGCTTTTTGTTAGCCTATACTTGTATATCCATAAAACTAAAGTTCTTTTATTATCCCTGCACAAAATCACCATGAATAAATGCTACATTAAATGGTCTTAAGTGATACATTTCAATAACAGTAAACAGGAATGCTTTTCTCCACTATTTATGATACATAATTCAATATTGGAGGAAACATAGTGTCATCTGGTGAGCAATTATAAAAACATCCAAGAATGGATTTCAAAAAATTTCTTGAAATCTCTAGTAAATCAAAAACAATCTTAAGATCACTCAAAAGATAAAACTGACAGCCTATTTGGAGTTCAAAAAGTGGTTACACAGCACCAACTCACCCTATGAACTGTCAAAAGTTTATAAAAAAATCTATGTAATTAATTTCATAATAAATCAACCTATTCTTCCTTTAACTGTAATATTGGCAAATATCTAATCTGAATTATTTTATAACACAATTTAGACAATACCTTAAGAAACTAATTTTATGGACTCCTTAATTCAACAAAACGAACCAAAACAAAAAAGTGGATTTTGATATGTAAAACTGATCTAACTAAATTCCAAGAGAAGATGACTGCAAACTTACTAGTGGACTAATTATTAGATACGATATGTAAAAAACTTCCACATTTTCAAACCTTCTGACCTTGTTTAACCTCACCATGAAGTTCCATTTTAAATTCAATGA
This sequence comes from Tachypleus tridentatus, assembly GCF_004210375.1. Taxonomy (NCBI): domain Eukaryota; kingdom Metazoa; phylum Arthropoda; class Merostomata; order Xiphosura; family Limulidae; genus Tachypleus; species Tachypleus tridentatus. The sequence continues at coordinate 106,900,282 of NC_134828.1, forward strand.
CAACCTCCTATCACATTGACAGCATCTTACACCAGTAAATATTTCCAAGTCAAAAAACAGAACTTTAAACATAGCTAATCTATAAAACTTTACAATAGTTGGAATAACTATTTTCTGCAGCTTCAACTCTGACAGATTCTCAAATCATATTCAGATATACATCTCAATATTCATTTTACAAATGAAAATTTCACTATAAATTTTTAGTATCTACATCATAAGAAAAGACTTCAGACAAACTCAATGTAAGGCAACAAACTATAAACAATACACACTTCATGCAAGAGAACTAGTTTAGAAACATTATGCAAATAGCATTTAATACATTCTACAAGGAATTTCCAAATTGTTTTTTTAATAAACCTAAGTGGAAGAATTTGTAAATAGTAAAATTGAAAAGTTGATAAGTGGTTCAAAACAAACAAAAAATATTAATCTTGGAGAAACAACTTTATTATCACCAGAATTCCTCATGTTCAACAACTCACAGAAACAAAATATATAGACATAAATATCATAATCATACACAATCCAAGTATTAAAGTTGAAAACCATATTACTAGCAATTACCCATCTGAAAATACTCAAAATTAAAAATGCAATTAATGTACTTTCACATCTAAAAAACCAGAAGCAAAATGAACCCTAGTCTAAAGGAACACTTTAAAAGATAATGTTTTTAGCATCTAAAAACGAACTAAACATTATTATTGAAACCAATGTAGAAATCCAAAGAATCGCACATTAAAAGAAAAATAGCTGAACTACTAATAAAAGCCAAATCTAAATATATATCCAAGAACCAATTTGTATCTATTAGTTCATCAACCTTATTTCACTCAATTTAAATTGTCAATATACATTCCTGATACTCAAGATTCCACATTTCATAAATATTCAGTATAGTAATTAGCCACATGTCCTCTCCAGCCAGCAAATGTTCAATGATAACAAAGAGCAGACATTCAAAAGCAAAGAGAATAAATTTTGATCTGAATAAGGCAAATTAACCAACATTTATATACCCTGAATGAAAGGATACTACATACACTGGTTTTCTATAAAACCCTCAGTTTCATACTGCTAATTGTGTATTAAGAGCAACACAACTATCAGTGCAACCACATTTATGTATTTCTTTAACATCAGATTTAACCATAACTTCAATCCTCTCCCAAAAGAATGGACAATAAGAAATATTGCACAAACATTTGTTATTTAGAAATAAATATAATTGTTTATATAAAAACTTTATTTTCATTTTTTAAAGTTTTAAGGAACAAATGAGAGAATTTTTAACCGTGAATATACAGATGGTTTATTTGAAGTAACCAAATGAGTTGTCCAAGATAATTTTGGAATAAATTAAATTGCTTCACAATTGTACTGTTTAGATATACTAAAACATACTGGTTAATTTATGAGCTAAAAGCTCTGAGATTAATTATTGTTATCTATTACCACTGTCAGTAATAAAGATTATATTGTATACTGTACTATTTAAAACCAAAAGCAACAGCTAGTGTTTAAATACAGCTGTCACAAAATGTTGAAATATTTTAGCCACTTTAACTCTCTTGCTAAAGGGTAGGTCAACGAACATGTCAACTATTGAGTTACATTCAAAATTTAATTTGATGACATTTTTATCATGATATAATTAGCCCTTTTGTGATGGGTCATAGGTCACATCATCATGTTTGTTGACTTGCATTCAAAACTTTATTGAACCATATTTTATGAATTTATGTTAATACGTTTGGAATCAAATTGTATATAATAGTTTGAATTATATACAAGTTAACTTCTTAACATAAATAAGTATTAGCATAACGTGTTTAAATATAGATTTCAATGAGTCATGTTATGTTGAATGCACCTATGATGTTTGAAATTATGTTTGTGATGTCAAAATACCAAGTCTTTAGTTTTGAACAAATCAGAAACTCAAATTACTAATATCAAAGCTAGAATATAAGGTAAGAACCACATCTATTTTGTCAAGATAAGCTTTATGTACCAAATAAAACAATAGCCCCATTCACTTCTTCATTTTTAGAACAAGTCCATTGTATACATCTACTTCAACACATGTGAATAACCAATCAACAGATTAGAATGTTCCTAGAGTGATTTTTCTCAGCCATTTTAATTTGTGAAAAGACTACCATGCTTTCAATCCAAGTTTTTAAGGTGGTAGGTTGTATCTTCAGTCTGCTCAATGTTCACATTTTTTAAAATCTATAAACATTGTAGTTACTAAGATTAATAAATTAAAGTGGAGTTCTATGGTATCAGTGTAGTTATTCAGTGTGTATATAAAACCTAAACATTTGTTTCATATCTCCCACATGTCAAATTTTAAGAGACTAAGCAACCTCTGTCCATCACCAACCAAGTACACAGGTTGTAGCACAAAGAGATAATTGCTTTACTTCTTAAAAAGTCCAATATAACACAAACAACAAGCAATGTTATCAACAGGATTACATGAAACAAAAGCCAATTAAATGCCCCATTCCTGTAGCAGAGATATTGTCTTGTTCACACACTGTAGTCAACTTAATGATTTCTAGGTTCTACATTAATTTAAATAATTTGCAGTTGAAACTTTAAAAATGTTTTCCTTAAATTTTACCCATGTTAATGCCATATAATAGTGGGTGAAAGTAACATTAATTTTGTTTAAGAAAAGATAATTCAAGCTTTTTGCCTCATTCAGTTTGAAAAGTTATGGCTCATATAATATACAGTTGCTTTTCATCAAATAATATTTTCTTGTATATTAGTAATCTGGTAAGAATCTAAAACTATTGTTTGGGCTTTTATTAAGTGCAAGATTTAAAATATTTAGCTCATTTCTCTAATAGTAGAATGTTAAAAAAACTGAAAAACTATAGCAGCTCACGGAGTTATATAACCACTGCAGAACAGTCAAGTTCTACATTAAGTTTTGAAAGTATTTAGAAAGATGCCTGTTACTTCATATTGTATTACCTTTAATTAATCAGTCCAAAAAGATGTTTAATTAGTAAACTTTGAAAGGTTGAATACATTTATCAAACTGAAGTACACATTTGTAAAACAATTAGTAGATTCAACTTTCATATTTAATTAACAAACATACTGACAAATAAATCAATATCTACAAAAGTTTGACAGTTTTCCCATAAACAAGTGGAAGAATTTTCTAAATAAAAATGAACTCAAAATAGTTAAAATTATTTGTGACTATTAAATAAACACTTGCATCTAGGGTGTTTTATTACACGTACCAGAACTATGAAATTAATCTGTTCCAATGTTTTATAAAAATGTACTATTTAATATTGTTATTCCAGGACTCACCATATCCAAGTTCATTAAATGTTCTTTTTTTCTTCCATTTTGAATTATCTCCATTTTCAAAGTTCATCGATTTCTTCTTTCTCGGTTTTTTTTCACCCAGTTTCTTACGATACTCTACAAAATATATCGTCTATCTTAAGTTATGATTCAAAAATATGTTCTGTCATTCATAACCAGAACTTAGAGTACTGTACTCTCTCAAAACTATCACTCTACAGTTATATAATAAATGATGGAAACCCAAGCTACAAATGAATGTTGTTTATCATACTTCTCAAAGTAGCAAAACAAGCTATAGTAAATCTGCTTGTAATGAATTTTTTGCTTACTACAACTGAACAATTAGTGGAATTCGACAGTTGATAAATCGCCACTTGTTCTCACAAAATACGTGAATAGTTGGAATAACTAATTACACTGAATAACTGAGCTGACCTGCCAGTTGTTATTACTTCCTAGATTTTCATTTGTTATCAGAATTTGCAAAAGCAGTAGTAAAATACTGGATAAGAGGTGTGTATGCATGTGCTTCAACATTATAAACAGAAATGTTTTTAGTTCAGCTCAGTGTAGTAACCTACACCCAGCACAGAATTCCAAAGTTCATATCAACATCAATTATTTAATAAAAAGTTAATTTTCTTTTTTCAAAAATGTTTAAGGAACAAAAACTAATTTTAAATTTTGTACTTTACTAAAACACTGACAACTATTTATAGCTGGTATATCACAAAATTCTGTTCTCTTCAGTCTACCTAACCAAGAGCACCATTTTGGGGAAAAATATCTGTCATAATCAGAGGTAAAAACATTAAAATAGCTTAAGTATTAGAGTAATTAGATTTTTCAGTTGGAGCTTTATAAAAGCATGTATTCATCATGAAAAAAAAACAAAGCCCCAGATTACTAAAAGAATTTTACAAGTTTTCTATCTACCTTACTGACACTATGAAGTAAAAGAATTGTAGTCTCTGCATATAAACTCTAATCATTAAATATTCTAAGTTTGAAAAATAAAAACTAGCTACAGTCCACAGTTAATACATGGATTTAAAACTACACATGTTGGGATTATGGATAAAAATCACCATAGTTATCTAGTGTTTTTAATTTGTTAGTTTTACTCTTGTCGACCAATATCAGTATAATTCTAATTTCAGTCAATTTCTAGTTTTAGTCCAGTTGATGAAAACTGTCAAATGAATCAGTAAACTCTTTAGTCATGAAGTTAACCACTTACTATATACCCACAACTTTTGCCATTTTTTAGTTCACATATACTATAGTTTTATTGATGCAACAAATATCCAGGTAAATACACATGAACAGGCATTTTCTGTCCTGTCAGCGAGCAGTGTTTGTCATATGTCAGTAGCTGTTCTTCTCTATGTATGGTAATGTTTTATTCATACATAGTCTTGTATTTATAGTATCAGGGATTCCTTGAGAAACCTCACCTGACAGCACAAATATCACAATAATATTACATTGTACTTTACTAAAGTACTGCAAAATGTACGTAAGCTACATACAAGAATATGGCACATTATTTTTCATTTTGCAATAATGAGATTTGCCTTCCAGTTTCAGATTTTCTATATAAAACTACAACAAAAGCTGTTGACAACAATAATTTACATATTAGGTTTTGTATGACATTCTATAGCACATTTTAGTCCCCCCTTCCTTTGTTTTTGTATAGTTCTTTACTCAATACTAATTAATATTTTCTATATTGTTGTTGTTTCACAGGTGTGAAAATAGTCATGGGTAATGTACTCTGGTTGTTTTAAGAGATTTTTTTTTCTGATTATACTCCAACTGTTTAGTTTAACATTAAGTATATTATAGATTTCTTTATGACATATGGCAAGACATTTGGTAGTTTTTTTTCAAAACACTAATTCAGTCTTATTCTAACCACTATGTAGAATCATTATAGTTTATATCATTCTAGAAGATTGCTGTCCACTCACTGCACCGTTGAAGAAAAACTAAACTAACATTTACAACAATTTCAGCAAAATTAACACTGGATTTAATATATTTTAAATATAACAAGTTTGTTTTATGCATTTCATATTCCTAATTACACTAAATATATTAATTAAGCAACATTATTCAAAAATAATTCCAATCTATGCAGGTAGCTTCTTTTCACTATAAAGTTATTGATAATAAAAACTTGAATAAGTTTGGACTTAATCATATGTATATAATAGTCAAAATAATGAGAATTGAAACCATTAATTGAGGATGTAGAGAAGTACATGTCACCCAGAAACACAAAGAAAAGCCTCAGTAGACTTCAGTATCTTAATATAAAATCAGCCAAGAATTAGGAAATAACCCCACTAAGACTCAAACTCTGACTTACATTAAAGTTTAAGAAACTATAATGCCCAATTTGGGGTGTGTTTTTGTTTTTCTCAAGTAGTTGGAGCTACAAGATAATGGCACTCCATACAGAAGTTCTATAATCTCCAGAACTTAGAAACAAAAACTAGCACTAATACAACTATACAGGAGAATCTCACACCCAAATGTAGAAAACAAATCAGCAACTACAATTTCTATACCTCTACACTAGGTGATCACAGTAGTTGAATTTAACAGTGTAGCTAGAATTTATAACTCGTCAAGGGATAGTGGACGGTGTCCATATTTTGATCAAATGAAATAAAATTCTTTGATGCTCATCTAATTTTCAAAATTTGTTAGCAAAGATTTAAATATTCTGTAAAAAGCTACTGTTAACATGTAGTATGTTACTTGAAACAGGAGAAACAAGTTTGAATATTCATTAGATGCCTCTTTAGGTTTTTTGAAGATCCCATTAGTCTTAAAACTCTTAAACTAGTCTTTAACCCTTTCACAAAGGGTAAGTCAAAGTGTATGTTAATATTTGAGAGTTGCATTCAAATTTAACTACTTTATTATCAATATATACAAATAAACTAATCAAAATGCAGTTAATAAAAAAAAATGTTAATATATAGTTTAGGTTCTTGTTTTAAGTTTTCTTATAAAATTAGCAAAAAAAACCTTCAATCTCCCTCGTATGAAAATTGGAGCATTTGTTCTCCAAGTTTTCACTTTCTCTAGTTTATTTACTATTCCAAGAAATATGGGATTCAATGTTAAACTATTATTATATAGATATTACTAATGTAAACCATAATTTTTTATAGTTTTGAATCTCACCTGCTTACAGACTTAAAGTAGAAAATCACATCCACCTGTTACACTCCCTCTTTCATGAAGTACCAATAATTCTGACATTCAATACACTGCTATTTATAACCAATTCAAACCAAAGTTTTAATCTATTAAATGACATACGCTGTTTTGTATTTTGTATTTCAGTTGGAAATTTCTTCTCACAAAAACTGCATAATCAGAAATAAAGAAAAGACAGCTATAGGATAGTTTGCTTTTTTTCACGTTATGTTCTTAGATGCACAACTTAAAGTAATTTAGTGCAGTAATACCATTACTATAAAAAAAAAGCTCGAATTTTCATAAACAGTAAAAACATGACCCACACAAGTACTATATTTCTTGTTTTTCATGTGCATTGTTTGTTTATCATAGAACAACAATGTAGAAATTAGAAATTATTAGGTTAGATAGGGTTAAGTAAGAATGTAAATAAAACTCATGGGATATGCTTGCAAGCACCTCATGTAATTCAGCAAGATAACTTCAGTTGTGCATTTACAAATGATTTACAGCATGTTTAACAGGGTTATTAGTTACGCAACTGAAAGGTTAATGGAACAATAAAATCAAGTACAAACAGATGTATGACGTTATGGGTTTTAAGCTATTTAAAGTAAACAACTTGTGGCTTTTTAAACAATCAGCAGTTATAAACAGATAAATAGGGGGAAGGGTGCTGCAACTTGGTGTTTTTGCACCTATATATTAAAGATCAACATACACAAACATTTTACACAAGATGGGAGTTCTTTTCAAATCTGATCTGGATTCAAGAAAAAACTTATTCTAGCTCACTTTGAGACATTATTTATAATGGAGAGAGAACTTTTAGTTATCTCTGTAGTGTGATCAGATTTGAACCAAATTTCACAGACACATTAAAGTTGAGACTCCTAACTACATTATCGAAAATGATCTGGAACACATAATTCTGGATCGAAAAGAATTATCCAAGTTTTTGTACACAAGATTTGATATTATACAAATAAACAAATGTTAAAAAGGAGCAACAGAACAAAGGTGTGCAATCTGTTCGATTGTTCATATGTTGATTTCAAGATCAGTCCAACTGACCAAGCCCCAGCATATACATAGTAGAGAAGTTTTTCCGAATTAAAGAAACAAAAAAGTGACATTTATGTAAGAGGTTTTAGCACTGTACAAGTGAAACAAAAATTCAGACAAAAGTAATTTTAATCTCAACAAGAAAAATCACTTTGCAGTGAATACCAATTCCAAATATAAAAGAACAGCTATTAAAAAATTTGTTTTGTGTATGAAAGTTGTAATGTTTGTAAAAAGCTAATATATTTTCAAATATGTCTAAGTACTTAGAGTCATAGTATGGTATCCTGCCAGTTTTTACATGGTAGTTACAAGGTCATTGAAAATATACAAGTCCAATAAGAAAAGGTTAATCCTTTCCAGACAGGTCAGAGATCAGATGTCATGTCATGCTGGTTAACTCATTCGAAATTTAATAACTACTTCACGAATTTCTAATCAACAAGTTTGGTATCAAACTGTTAATAATTCAAAGTTTTAGTTTTATACATTTAAATTAAAATGTTCAATAATGTAAAAATAAAAATCAAGTTAAATGTTGATTCATGTGTGATATATTGAATGCAGCACTGGTTTAAATTTCTGCGATGTTAAAATACCAAGCATACAATTTTGCATGAAATAGAAATTCAAATTACCAATACTGACAAGCTAGAAAATAAACCTCAACTTTTCTACTTGTTGACATATGGTTTATGTACTGAATCAAATATAGTGGTTCTGTTCAACTCCTCTTTTCATATTTGAAAATAGTGCCATATACACACTTACTTCAATATGACATATGAATAATTACTAGAAAGCTCAGGATGATCCCTTAGTTGGATTCTCAACCATTTTAATGTTAGAACGCCATCTTTCAAACCAAGATTTCAAGCAGTTTGGTTTCTTTAGTCTGCTCACACTTTTACATGTTTTTAGACCCACATACTGCTAAGTTACTAAGCTTAACAAGTTATAGTGCAATTCTATGGGATTGATATAGTAATTTAATACTATTTCAAGTTGCACATATAAAACCGAAAATGAATTATTCCACATCTATCACATGAGAAATCTGATGAGACTTGGAAACCTACAACAAACGACTACAAAGTTCATAACTAGGAGAAATAACCGTTCTATATTTTAATAACAAGTAAAAACTTTGTATATGGTAATCTATATACAGTGTATAATAATTGAAATGACTATTTTACAAAATACTAGTTTACTAACAAACAGCCAAGACAGGTTTCACTTTTACAAAGACTACAAAGAATTTTATATTATTAGATCATGTAACATGAAGGCATGTGATTATACCTTCTATATTGTTAGCCAAACATTACTTAAAGTTCAATATAATTAGAGGATACAATGCAACTAGATTTAAGCTATTTCATCTAAACATATCTTGTTATAATCTGTCTTCATTTTAGAATGAAAGACACACAACTTATATTTATTTATTAATTCTTTTATGGCGGTTACGAGATTGTACAGGTTTGGTAGATTTGAACAAAGATTCATTAGTAAAAATAAAACTTATAAAACATGTTTTCCTTAAGAAATGTTTGAGAATTATCTGGACATTAATGGTTTTGCATGTGAAACTCGAAATTTTTCTGATGCATAAAAGTATATTTAATCTTGAAATGAAAATTGATTTGCATACTGAGTAGGTGGCACGGGAAAAAAAAGGCTCACAAAAAACATTTCTTAAGCCTTAATACGTAATGCAATGTTTACTGATAATTACACAGTTTCATTAACACATATTTACTAATTTAAAAATTATAATATGAAAGCTACAGAAAGCATGAAACGGTTCAGTTACCAAGTCTGTGCTAAGAGTTCCAGATTCTGTTTTCTAGTTAAACATCTAAATGATACAGAAAGCATATGGATTTTAAATAGGCTTTTAAATTTAGTTTAGTCAAAAGATACACCATTACAGTTGGTTTAGTAAATGATATTAGTGTGTAAGCATGTGTGTCTATTTTCAATAGAGTAGCTTCATCAATTCTACTCAATATTGTTTATATCTGAACCTGTTTCAATATTTATTCAAAGTTCCATCTAATATTTAACATTGATTCCTGCCCTTCTTCAGGAAGTGTAATTTTCTCTATTACATAGAAAGTGTTTTCTTCTGCAAATGTCCTACTTTTCTAAATATAAAATTGAAGGGGTATTGGCATTGTTAAATAAATTGTGCAAACAAGTTTCTGCCCTTCATTTGTGTATACAAACATCTCATTGTTTCACACTAAGTTATCTGACTTTTTCATCTGTTAAAGTACTCATAAGTGGAGGCAACCAATGGTCATTTTTGCTAGGGGTTTGGGGGACTGCATAGGTTCAAAAACAACTTTACACACACTTGTTCCATTCCGAGACATTTTAAACAACTTTTAAAATAAGCTTTTACCTTGACTTTGTAGCAAAAACAAAATCAGAAACCACAACAACTTGTATTATGAGATGGACCAACATAATAAATCACACAAGCGAGTTATATTTTAAAAACCCCAATTGCCCATGAAAAACATGTCGCCAAATTATCACGCTTTCCTTGTACAAATGAAAATGGTTAGAAGTTAAATCAAATACAAATTAGAACAATGTTAGCTACAAAATGTTTATTTCACATTCAATTAAAATCATGCCTGAAAAATACAGAACTTTCACCAGTGAGCACTTAATACTATGAGATTAAAACCTAGCTCAACCATAATGGTTTATTATACAAAAATAATTAGTGCTACCAGTGTGAAATGAACATATTAACTCCAACTGACATACGTTGAGAACTTCAGTCCAATACTTACTCGCTGATGTAAGAAGTGCTTGTGCAGCAGTTTTTGTCAGTTTGGTGTTTCTGTTTCTATTATGTTCATTGCAGTTTTTGGACGGTGCTGACAATCTGCATTTCCTATCAATGTAAATAAATACATGAAGGATGAACATTTTGTTGTAAATCTAACTTACTGAACAATTTCAATGAAGTAACACACAATGAGACTGAAAATATATTAACTATAAATCTTGTGATTTTTAAAAATTAACTATAGACAAAGATTAACACTATTTTGCAATAAAGAAACTACTTTCTGATTGTATTCATTATGATTACCCAATACATAATAAAATACATGTAAAATAACTTTGTCCTAGTTTTCTTGTAACATTTAAGTGTCTATGCTTGAGACCTGACTTAACCAAATCCACACAACAGAAAATTTTCAAACAAGAAATTGATACGTTATTTTTACCAGTAATTCACATGCTTAATTTTACAGAAAAACCTTAGATTTTGGAATTTCATGCACTTATTTAGAAACGAGTGTCAAAAGTCAACTGGAAAATAAAGTGCCAAATTTGAAACCTAAGATACCAAACTGCAAAGAATTATAAAATTTCCTATAGCATGAGTATAGCCCACCCACCCTCCAGAAAAATATTTTGGATATAATTAAAAACTTGTAAATTTCTTGTACTGGTCACCAAAAAGATGCTTCTTACAGTGATATTAAAACAAAAAAAAAACAACTCACTTTCTGATAAAAGATGCTTTCATTACAGACTTCTGGAATTCTGCACTTTTCAAAAATGCATCAAACTGAAGCAAAACATCTGTATCTGAAACCATAATTATCATCAGTAAACAATTTTATTGTAAAATTGTGCCTGAACATAACATTAACAAATTCTGGTTAAAAGATAAACTAGATGTACGTACACATCAGAACCAAAATACAAAATTTAACTCGTAAAACACTGCTGTGAATGACATTTCAGTCTTTGTAGAATGAGACAAGAAGAAACAATTACATTTGAGAAAGTACACTGTTCTCCATATTTTTTGGAAATTCCAGTGCATGAAAATACTCTTATGCTTAAAACCTTACACTGAAGCATCTTTTTCACACAACTAAAAGTAACAATGGAAGGTGTTAAGATTTATAATAATACCATTTCTTAAAACAGCTTGTTACAGAGGTATCACTATGTCTGCTGTTGTTGTTAAACCAGTGGAAATTTGATAGTAAATGTTGAAACAAGGTTAAATCAACATTAGAAATGATAGCCTTGGGGCAATACAGCCACAAAACCTAATAAATTCCTTCACAACCATTTTCATTTTATTTTTTGACTGCTAATTTTAACAGTCATGACATAGTAATGATAAAATATAAGAACTGTATTAGCACATCTAAAAAGTGGTGAAAATTTATCTCAATGAGAGATACAGCACGTATCACAAAACCACTCGCATTACTTGAAAATTAACCTTCATAATTAAAGACGTGAATGAGTAACTCATTGGCACAAATCAGTTGTTTAACGTCAGTTTTTAATTTTTGTATTTACTATTCTTAATTATGTAAATATGTAATCCAAGTATAAAATAAAAACTTGTATCAAAAACAATTCCTAAACATTTTAAATCTTATACTAAGAGGAAATTTAAATCTTGCAAGTCCTTTTATATTAATATGTATTTTGTCATCCTTGAATGTAATTAAACACATTTTTGGACAGTTGAAATTTTTATGAATATTAAGCTTGTTAGATATAAAAAACAAACTGAAAAATATTTTACTTTGTCACATTTTTGGAAAATCAAATTTTTAGTAGAGTCACTAAAACCTTAAGGTGAATAATATGCCAGTTAAGAGATTACTTTTTGAGAAAAAAAGATTTTCCTCTAAATATCCTCTACTATTCTGTTTACCAATACCATTTTATTTAAAATGCTCCAATACAGTTAAATATACCAAAAATAACTGATTACTTTGACAACTAGGAGTCGTGACAAATAACAAATGCAATGCAAAAAACAAACAAAAAATATTAAACAAGTTACATTCAGATAATTGTTCTGAGAGCACATTAAAAAATAACTAAAGGCAAATATTAAGTAAATATTATTCATTAACATTAGTAAATAGAGCAGAGAAAAATTTAGTCATGAAACTCACTTAAAAATTGAAGTTAAAGACTGCAGCAATTTTAACAGTAATGTTTCCTATTATGCTAAATGCAGGGGTTAAGTTGAATGAATAAAATAAGAAAATTTACACTATATGACAAATAGATTCAAAAATTAAGATCAGATAAACCAAAATATGACAAATGACTGATTCAATAAGGCCAAGAAAACTTTTCTAAAATAAAACACCTAACGTTTGAAATACTGAAATTAAAATCTTTCATTAATACTTTAACAAGATACAAATAATGTTTAATAAAACAAAGATTTAAGTTTCTACATTTTAAACTTATCAATGTTCAAATTTTCACTTGTTCTTCCCAAATTATCCCACCTTATCATTCTTAATGGGTTAAATGTTTAATACAGAAAGTCACATTTCAACCCTCAACTTATGTCATAATCAGGCATGAGAAAATAAACAGTATTATTAATTATTTATCAACAGTATTAATGGAGCTGAGGAAATAAGATTAAAAATCTGGACTTTAAATAAAAATATTAAAATAATTTTAGAGCAAAAGTCCATTTAAAAAGGGCAGCCTTCGTAATGAATGTCACATGGCTACCTTTCTTATAAGTTCTTTATTCACAAACATCAGCAGTTGAAACCACTAGCATCTGCTTCAAGATAAGACTAGCCTTGTTTGCAGGTTAAGTGTGACACAATTTACCTTCTCAATTACCCAAGCTGAAAACAAATAAATGAAAAAGTAGATGACTACATTAATGGAGTGGTTATGCGATCTCCATTACATTTATTTGAGCCATCTTGAACAACTGCCCTTAGAACTACAAACCACCATTTTAAAAATCACAAGCTAATGATACTCGAACCATTTCTCAGTTAAAATGTATCATTTAATCATCATAAGTTGATGATACTCGAACCATTTCTCAGTTAAAGGATGAAATTAACAGCTTCTTGAGTACCTAAACTTTCGCGACACCGAAATGTCATATGTAGTCATTACACGATGACTCAAAGCCTTTTAACGTTGAAACATTCTCAGTGCAAATCATCTAGGTCACTCCTTCCGTGTTTAACACTACACAATTATTTACATGTTTTAAACTGTGCTAAATCTCATTGTGTTTTGCAATAAATTTACCACTTCATCACAATTTTAACCGTTAGCAAAACAACCGTCTTCTTTATGATTATGAAGATATTTTTTACTGAACTAGTAGGATTTCTGAGAGTGTATTAAAACAATAAGAGTCGTAACAATAGAAACACCTAAAGTTTCAAATATAATAATTATAATAAGAAGAAACGGGTATTTGACATCTTCACAAAACGAGAAAAATTCACCTAACATTCATTTAGTAGACAGATAAAATACTGAGACGGTTAAAAGCTGCAGTGTGCCAGTCGGCTTCATTCGCGTTTAACCCGTACCAACGTGTTTGCTACGACGTCAACAATATTGACGTGTTCTATGCGGGTGACTCATTGCGAGCCAGCCGGCCGTCGGTGGTGGTATTATCCGCCATTATAACATCGGAACTTATATCTGTTGGAGAGCAACTGCATCCGACTTTCCTCAACCCATCTAACTAGTCCGAGATACAGAAGTACACTTTTCCCGTATTCTACGATAGTTGGTACTGTATGGAATACACGATGTACACTGGGCGGATTTGACACTAAAGCAACAGTCCAGCTGTAAGTCTGGCTCCTTCAATCAATCGATATTAAATTAAGCACAAAAGTTGAAACTAATGCTTTGAACATACATACAGATTTGTAACAACTAACAGACTAAATATGTTTTTTTTTTTTTTTTTCAAGTAACGAAACCACAACTACTAATAAAAATAGATGAATGACGGATTCTATTCACCGACAGATACTGGACATAAAATTTTTTCTCCAAGTAGATAACAATAAACTCAATTACTTTAGGCTACGTTTAACTCGGAAGGAAACTTCATGGAACATTTTTAGCATTACTTCAAATATTCATTAACATTTCTATAAAAATATATTACGGATAAGTTTAAAAATAATTGTATAGTTAATCTATCGTCACATTACTCCGTTAAATATATAACAGTTTAATTTCATTCAAGATATACCTACCATCTTTAAATATTTCATTATTATTTGTAATATTGCGGCCTTATTCTGCTGTTGAAGACTTTGGTATTATCGATTTAACCAAATTTTATGTCAAGTGACCAAGAAAAACAATGTTATACAGTAATTAGAAATATTACAAGCAAATAAAAATATGATATAAATATTTATAACATTCATTACTATGTAACTAGCAATTGTCAACAAAAATTACGGCCGTAATCGGTTTTAGTTTACAAATTTATTGTTTGTGGTTATTATAAGATTATTTGAATCTAAAAAGCAGTTATGCACGCTGAGAAAGTACACTGCACCAGCTGCTACAATTTATACGTAGTGCTTATGTTATTGGTATCTACAGAACATTTAACCAGTCTAGAACCGTACTAGGTATTGTAACTAAAGCTAACATCTACATGAAACATTTCTCGCCTACAATTATAGAATAAGGAAAGTCAACCGTTTCGAAAATCTCAAAGTTTAATGAAATTCCGTTTTACGGCACACAAAACTGAACTGTTAGCTCGGTGTGTTAGAGGGAAAACGCAGACAATATTTCAAGATATTACAGTGTTTAAAGCAATACAGTTCGGTTCTCGAACTTATCCGTTCCAGAAGGCTGTTCGAAAAACGATTCATTTTTTTCCCATAAGAAATACTGCAAGTTAAATTAATCCGTTACAGACCTACAAAAAATTACGCATTATGAAACATTTTAAGTAAAAATATTGTTCATTTATACCTATATAATAATACTTACATGCATAAAGTCAACCACAAAAACAATAAACACAATAAAAAACAAATGAAAATTTAACTGCACTTTACCTGTGCTGAGAAGAGCTGATGACGTAAGTGAAAGGTGGTGAGGAATGTGGAGAGTAGGAGGGTTATTATTGTTTGGAAGGGGAGTCACCTTCCATAAAAACGTCAGGTAACACTCCTTCTCGGGTTCTTTATCTTTTCTGTCTCTTTGCATTGCTACAACCTGCTTGAGATTCACTGGACCTATTTCTCACTAAAAACTTGTCTAATGAGGTTTGTTTCTGTCTGGCACCCTCCCCATGTCTCACCACACTTCTCTTCCTAAATTTTTCTAACCACCCCCTACTAGCCTTAAAGGCATCACTTGTATCAGCACTCATTCCAGGGGTGTTTTTCAGGAGGTCAGCATGCAAATGCTTTGCTTTCTCACAAATGACGGTCTCAGAAATGCTAATCACCAGCTAACTGTTTTTCGTTTACCCAAATCAACAACAGTTTTCTACCTCTTCCATTGTTTGTGATCTTTGTTTCGTAAGCACTGTCACTCCTTTTGCAACATCAGCTCCTTTGATGACCTCTATTTTTCAGTATGGTGCAGACTGTATACTTCGCCATACCAAACTGTGTAGCAAGGTCAGGCACGCGAACACCACTCTCATACTTTGCTATGAGATCTTTTTTCACTTCTATTGTGGCTCTGACTTTTCTTTTTTGGTTTGCTGCTTTCATTATCCTTCTTTGACCCCATGGTGGCTTATTTAATCAGAATATTTAGAAAAACAAAAAAAAAAGAAAAACGAAAACGTTCACAGCAGATCTTAGCGGGGATGTGGACTGAGCGACACGTGCAGGTAAAATGTTTTGGGCAAGCTTGGCGTGGGCCGAAAATGGTCGAAGGGTCGATCAGGTCATCAGTCGGGTTATTTCGGAGGTTCTGGCCACGACAGCTTGGTTCGGGAATTGAGTTTATGTTCGACAACCGAGACATTCTCTCAAACAATATGTTCGAAAACCGAATTGTTCGAGAAGGGAGGTTTACAGTTTATCAACACTAGTATAGAGCTTGTTAAGTGTTCACCACTAAGCTTGTAATTGTAACAATTTTCATTGATAAATAGATCTGTATGACTTGCAAGTTATACTCAGACCCTACATTTAATTGTGAAATCATCAAAAACGAAACTGATACTTCGTGATTGATTTTTTCAAACGTTTAAACAATTTGCCTTCTATCACAGTGGGGGTACATTTACATTGTATTAAAATCACGAAGTGACTCTCACCTGAAGAAACTATGTGAACGTGGATAGCTATATTGTCATAAATTCAGAAAGAACCCTTATGATGATGATGCGACAGAAAAACAAGATTGTCACCTTGGTATTTCACTAAGAAAAAACTAAAACCTTAAGTACTTGTAAATCAACAGCAGTAGGTTGTTTAATATTTTGGAGATGCTACAGGGGCACAAACATTAAAATTTTTTTCTCGTGGTAGATTTGGATGCTGAAGGAGGACACGAGAAAAAATATGGTGGCCCATTATAAAAAGTACCTCGTGTTTCAGTTATTTGTTGCGTCAGGTATTTTATAAATAAATTTAACAACGGCGTTTCTATCACTAATTTTGTGATTTCATTTTAAAAAAAATTATTCTCCAATGGTAGGCTTTTAATCATTCATAATACGCGCAGAGAGTCATTTAGCAATTGTAGTTATAATCGTGAGCAGACCGGGGTAAACCTATTCTGCTGGGACGGTCAATCGAGTTAAGTTCCACTGTATCACACAAGACTCACCAGCTCCTTAACTCAGCTCCTGAAAGCCCAAACAATAAAAAAGTACTGTATCCGCTCAGTTATTCAAGGTCTTCCAACAGACCCAACAGGAAAAGGATGGTAATCCCCCCCCCCAAAAAAAAAGGTGCAAGCTTTAAAAGGGATAATTTAGATTTCGTAGAGGATTTATCAAAGATTTTTAAAAAACACAACTACCGCCTTTGTTGTAGCCATTAAAACATTAAGAAATGTACCGAACTCTTTTTCGCTTACTAGAACTTTCACATATCGTTCCTGTTTATCATCTCGTGCGTCTCTCAGAAGGTGCTGTTTGCCACCATTATCACAAACTTTCTTTTGATAAGAATTAGAGAGGCAGTGAAATTGGTCACTTGGCAAAGGCCGACCAAAATTAAGAGTTCACAACCACTGTCTACAGTAATTAAGTAACCAGTGGTGGTAGAATCGTGTTTTTCTGTGCGACATGTATAGTTTCCTACGTTAATTTAATTAAAAAAAAAAAACTGATAAAGAGGGCTGTCTCAGGTAAATTGTCCAAGTAATAGAACACCATGTGCGTTTATGTCATTATCACGAAACTGACGTCTATTGAAATTATCATTGATCGAGTGACTTCAAAAGAAAAACATCAACGCAAAGTTAAAACTTATGCAAACACAAGCACAATTTAACACTGGTGAACATGCTTTGAAAACGAAATGTATTGAACTATATCAAGGAGCACTTGGTCATCTTTCATGGATGATGGTCATGTTTACTCTGAAGTCACTTACAAAAGAGCAAAGACAATTTGCTCATCCTGAAGAAGAATCCATTTCTGACGCCTGTCATCTGTATATAACCAACTTACTTACTTCATTTCTTAACTTCATAACCAGGATCGTACGATTTCGTAATCGTCGAATGGGGGGCGAAGAAAGACTGCTCAATTTTTGCGAACCTCTGATTATTAATTATATACTTTATTTTTATATCAATACCTACCAGTCAACTGTTGGCTGTTCTTGCAATATTTTACGTATTTCATGTTGAGCTAAAAACCAATGTAAAGAGTTGGGACATATAGGAATTTTACCTAAAATTTGGGAAAGTAGGGAGTTTCACAACGTAAAAAGAAATTGGGATTCGTGACAATAAAAAGGTGAGGAATTGTTTCATGCCTCAAATACGTGCTTTCTTTCAACTACAAACATGTAGAGCAACAAAGATAATTTCAGTTAAGACTATAAAAGAAAATTAAATTTGCGAACCACAAATTCCTCAATATTACACATTTTAAAATATAAATATACTTAGGTGATTGTTTTTCCAATAGTAAAAACACATCTACAAAATTTAGGTATATTCATTTTATGTGTAGCTACGATTTACTACAACGACACAGTGACAGTTATAACTACACACTGGATGTGCACGACAAAGCTGAAAAAAGCCCTCAATTTTTCAAAATTATGCATTTTCAAGAAAAGATCATGACCCAGTTTCACTGTTCATTGATCCATAGACAAACTGTCATCAGTAATTACCATACGGGTCATATCTCCCGTGCCCTAACCTCCCGTAACACAAAGTACATAAAAGTTAGCATTTGCTCACACGTCACGAAAGATACAACTTGAAACGGTTGAGAGCAAAGCCCGGTTTGCTCGTGTAACAGCCAAGGAAGTACAGTTAAAAAAAACAAACCTGTCATTCATCAGGAGAGTCAATACTCGGTAAATGCGTGAACAATTTTTGCTTCGTCACGTATGACAAATAGAACACAATAACAAGGGAGTTTGGGGTTTAGTTCTTATAAACTTCGCAGTATCTTAAAGTTTTATTTCTTAAAGAGAAGAGAGAAAGGAAATCGATATATGGTAGACAAGTATGATGTTTGAGATAAGACATTTTTAAACAGTTTTTCAGAATGCACTCAAACACTGAGATAAGTAAAAAAAGTTAAATCACTAATTTACCTTAAGGTACGTCAAAACAAACAAAAAAGTCAGAGCTGGCTTATTTAGTATTTGATTTCAATATTAAACATAATACTTGAGACCTATAATATAGACGCAAGTACAGTTTAAATTTAAATGTTCCATACAACAGTATATACTACGAGTTTAAACACGTCCATAAATATAGTTTCGCTTCCCCCTGGCAAGCGAAACAAACACTCGTAAACTCTGTGGTGCTAATCTGAATTTTTAGATCAGTCATGGGTCTTCAGCCACTCAACCACCTTCACAGTATGATTTTATTTACTCTATGTTAGCTCAAGCCGTTAAAAATTATATATTATTTCTAAAAATTATGTGTACCAAGATTCCCCTGCGCTAAACCTAAAATTTATTTATCTTTGATAAACAGATCATTTCTTTCGGACCCACTTACACAAACATTCTGTAACACATCGTAACTCTTTCGCGTTGACAAACAAGGGTGAAGGTAAAATTGTCATACGGAGATTTCTTTTCAATTAATTTCATGTCATATTTCAGTATATATAACATTACTATTTAGAAACGATACCAACAGTGATGACTCAGCAAACAGTAAACACAAAATTGAATACCATGTAAAACATATGACTAAGACTGTACATACAACTCGATCGCATAACAATAAGTTTTTAGACACTGTGCGTGGATATTTAAAGTTTAGATGTACGGGTTCAACTTAATGTAAAGGTATATTAATCCACGCTGAGTTCACACCGATTCATACACGAGATCAAGTGTTTAAAAAATACCAAACACGTTAAAAAAATGAAAATTACCTCAAATCTAAAATTTGGAAACAGATCCACTTCAACTACAAATACATTGTTTTCCTATTATTAGTAGCGTAAACAAAGCAGAGCTACGTTCAAAATTGATACAAGAACTTTTCACTTAACTTGCACGTCTACAAAAGACTTATTGCCTTTGCCGCTAATGGTGTAATCTTAAAACGACACCTTTGGTATGTAGAGTTTTAATTTTGTTTTGTAAATCTCTATCGATCCGACAAAACTAAAAAAACAAGACTTCAAATTTTATGTTTAACGAATTTATAGAATGATGCGTATTACTTCATTTTAGAGAGACGTTTTCTGATTTTGAAAATAAAGTTGAACAGAAACTTCGTGCAAAGCTACACGAGTCCTGTCTGCGCTATGCGTCCTTACTTTGCAATGTAAGAATAGAGGGAAGCAGCCAGTCAGTCATCACCAACTCTTACCAACGAATAGTGGGTTTGACCGTTACATTATAACGCATCCACGGCTAAAAGAGGGCGAGCATGTTTGGTGTGACGGCGATTCAAACCCTCAACTCTCAGATAACGAGGTGAGCGCCATAAATCACCTGGCCATGTCGGGCCTCGAACAGAAACTAATGCCATTTTTGTACTGATGGAAGTTTCAAAACTGAGGTGTATACAGTAAAAATATTTTGAAAACGCATACATGCGAAGACCAGTGTACATTCTGACATAACGAAAAACATTTTGAAGTTATTCAATTCGACATTTTAAATTTTCTCTACTAATCTACGCCCATGTATTATAGTGGCGATTGTTATATAGTATCAACATTTTTGTAACTCAAACTCACAAGTCATTGAATCAGATGTATTACACTAAGTAAAACCTAAGCTGTACATACATGAATATTTTATCAGACCAACTGTGTAGCTAACGTTTATTTAGCATATCGCTTACTATTTTAAATTTTACTACAAACACTTTTGTACTCATTCAATCTATAGAACAAAAAATCTCTACCACTTCGATATACAGTTAAGAAACGTTGAAAAATAGTGAATATAGAAATTAAAATCTCTTAGATACGTGATTCAAGTTAACTACACAATGTCAAAACACTAGACCTGCTAGTTCAGAAACCCTGGCAAAAGGCCAACTATTCAGCTTTATTTTTATCAGCTGAAACTAATGAAAGTATGGCGTGTTATAACGTTGTCTTTTTTCGTGTTTTTTTTTTTTTTGTTCTGTTGGTTTATAATCGCTTTACCGTAATAAAAGATCCTAAAACCTTAAATTAGTTACATGGATATCACAACTACAGCATACATTTCACAGTTAAAAGTTGTAAAACATCCTACCTTGAGGAAATGAGAGAACTTGGTGGAATGATGGGTCCAGGAGGGCTATACGTTCAGAGATGGGAGTTGTGTTAGGATCGAACGACTGAGTGTTATTAAAAAGGCCTCCGCAAACAATGCAAGGCAACATCTCTCGCTGGCAACTACAAGTACATCTTACCGATGACAACCTGGATGCTTTACGACTCGTCTGATGTAGATCAGAGATTTTAAATATCTTCCTTTTGTTAAAGTTCATAAGCGGTCGTGTTCGGCTAGCTTGGCACGTGCTACCCACGAAACTTGGCGTTTCCTTTTTGGTCTTAGAATCGCTAGCATTTTTGAACTGAGAAAATGGAATAACAGGCGTTAAAACGAGTGGGTGAAGTGGACTAGAGTTGGGACAAGAAATTAATGGAACAGTCGTCCCAGGTTCACTTTTGTTTTTTGCCATTACTGAAGAATCCACAAAGCCGTTGACTTGTTTATTCTCGAAGCTGGAAGTCCCGCGTTTTTTAGCCACCTCAATGGTAGGGTTCTCCGAACTTTTATCAAGTCCAGTTACATATGCCGTCAACTCGTTTCGCCTTTCTATGTTGGCGATTTTCACTTCGATAGGGGTTAATTTTCTACCGGACCGACCAGGGTTTTAGTGGTCGCGTTATCATTCCCACTAGAGCAGCCTGGTACGCCAAGAGAAAAGCATCCCTTGGCTGCCCGCAGCTTCCGGTGGAGCTCTCCCTGTTGCCGGATTTTGTACTCCAGATCCGAGACCTGAGCTTGCAGCCACGTCCAACGACTCGCTACACCAGACCGATCCACTGTCCATTTCCAACCGGCTCGCCTGTGACTTCGGTAAAAACCAAAATCGTCATAACTAATAAGCAACAGGAAAAAAAAACACAAAAAACTGTACAGTAACAAAAAAATTTAAATTGTAGTCTATACGGCAGGATATGTAAGGACTATTAAACGTAAAAACCCAAATCACTAGCATAATGCAAGGTGCACAACCTCAAAGAAATTCCGTAAACTATAATTCACCAGTCAAACAAACACTCATTTTCAGCACAACCTTCATTATATAATAGTATTCGAAAAATAGCTGTATCCTAGATTAGGAGCAAACGTGTTGGTAAGTGCTTTACGTTCAACAAGCGTACAGTCATCAGAACATGGAGCTTAAAGCTACTGAAACAGTAGTTTTACGAGCCCTAGTACAGAGTTTAGTAAGGCTTCGCCGGGTTTGCTTTTGAATTTCGTGCAAAGCTACACGAGGACTATCTGCACTAGCCGTCCCTAAGTTAGTAGTATAAGACTAGAGGGTAGGCAGCTAGTTATCACTACTCACTGCTAACTCTTGGGCTACTCTTTTACCAATGAATAGTGGGATTGACCGTAACTTTATAACGTCCACATAACTGAAAGGACGAGCATGTTTGGTGTTACGGGGACTCGAACCCACGACCCTCGGATTACGAGTCGAGTGCCTCAATCCCCTGGCCATGTTAGGCCTGCCTTGTCAGCTCTGGATGAAGTGTTGTTGGCATTGCTGTACACTGTTCCTTACTTTCATTCAACTTAGAATTATTACAAACAAAATTAAGTTATGATAAAAGGGTGCAGTATTTTAAATAGTTAATAGTTTTCCGCTTCCAAAATCAAACCGTCACTACAATCAAACTTCCCTTAAGATACAACAAGGATACATTTTTTGCATGGTCATCAATTTGTGCAGGAAAAGTAGAACCACTATTCATTCAGAACCCCCTGCATCAACGTCAATTTACCTTCGTAAATTTATCACTGTTTACGTTTGTATGGACAAGTGTTTCCCAGAAACTACAGTGAAACAAGTCTGGTTTTGAAAACTGTGCCAACGAGGTAAAATATAACTTTATTAAATTTTGATTTTCAGTGAAGTTTAGTTTAAGTTCTTTCTACTTTCGCCTAATGACGATTAACAGCATAAAAATTAGACGTAGTAACAAAGACTACAGTCACCAGTCTCTAACACTTGAAGCTTACATTAAATGAATACCAGTTTTTGACAATCCGGAATAAACATTCCTCTCACAGCAACACGAGGACTATCTGCGCTAGCCTTCTTTTATGAGCACTGAAGATAGTAGAGGGAAGGCAGCTAGTCATCAGCATCCACCATCAAATTTTGAAGGATTTTGTCCGGCATGGCCAAATGGTTTAGGTACTCGACTCGTAATCTGAGGGTTGCGTGTTCGAATTCCCGTCACACCAAACATGCTCTCTCTTCTAGTCGTAGGAGCATTATAATGTGACGGTCAATCCCACAATTCGTTAGCAAAAGAGTGGCCCAAGAGTCGGCAGTGGATAGTGATGACTAGCTGCCTTACCTTTGTCTTACACAATTGCTAAATTAGGGACAGCTAGCGCAGATAGCCCTTGCGTAGCTTTGAGAGAAATTCAAAACAAACAAACCTTATGAAGGAATAGTGGAATTGACGGAACACTATAACGCTCCCACGGCTGAAGGGCGCGAATAAGTTTGGTAGGACAAGAATTCGGGACCGTGACCTTCAGAATGAGGGTCAAGCGCCCTAATCATATGCATTTCCTTTCAAGTTTATAATTCAAATACATCATCCAGTTACCCAACTCAATTTTAACTTATTTTATTCTCGATACGTTTGTACACTTTCACAATATTAAATTTTTGAAAAAAAAAAAAAACAACAACGTTCAGATTGCCCCACCTCCTGTTGAAAATACTTGAACAGTTCATTTTTTTTATATATTTGCAAGAGTGGAGCATTTTTTATATTCATATTGAAAAGTGTAATGGAATTTCCCGTTGGAAAATTTATATCTTGGGTCAATTTCGATCCTGGTAAAAATCCGATATTTAGTGGAATCCACTCGAACTTTGTACAACACTACGTATCAGATTACCCTATAAAACAAGGTACGCGTCAAGATAATAGTTTGGGGCTATGAAAGATTTTTTATACGAAAACAGTGCAGAAATCAGGCAAGTCTTGTTCGCTGGGACAAATGAAGTAAACAGTATATATCGACAGGACTTAAAATATGAATACGGTTGTGAATTTCAAAATATCGTGGAGATGAAATATTTGACGATTAATAGAAAACTTGTCATAGCAGTTTATTTCTATACTATTGAAAACTGAGCCAGTGTTCAATTTCAAGTACACACAATTTGACAAGAAATAAAAACTAGCAAACAAATACGACTGTCGTCATTTGTCACATTAACTTTGACTTTTAAAATGGATATCTGTAGAACAGAGATTGTGGTTTTCCTAAAATTAAAGTATTCTTTCATATTTGACTTATATATAAAATCAGTGTTATTTTATATTAAAATATTAAAACAATATTACACTGATTAACTTAAAATCAGAAATATCAAATACAAAACCATCCACAAAAAAAATTACAGAAACCATTATTAATATCACTTACCTGCTATTTAGTGTTAATTAATTACAGTTCGAGAATGATGAAATTTATGTACTGGCATTGCCAAATTAATTAATTTGTAGCTTTCAATACGAACACAGTGGATTTTTTATACGAGACGGAAAACAACTCGAAAGACATGCAGCACAGATGCCAACTAACAACTTTCAACTGGTTTTCACTTTCTTACGGACAGAAGTGGACTACTATGTACTGTGCAGACAGCAAGCTAATAATTACTGTGGTCATTTAGCCCGAATTAGTGGTCTTTGGTATTAATATACATGGCCGTAACGAATAATTTAATTTGCAATCAGGAAAAATCACTATTAAGCTTTTTTTTTTAAATAATAGAACAATTATTTTATTGTCAGTTTCTAACCGTCTTATCACCTACCCTTCTAACAAAATAGTCACACGATCGACAAGATGGGATGCTTTTACGCCTCAATTTATTGTGTACATTCAACTGACCAGTCCTTTTAAAATTAAAGCTCCGACCGCTTAGTTCAAAATACGTGTGCGCGTATTTCTTGGACGAACCAATAAAATCAATATTTCATTTCTGTAGCCAGCGATATGTACAGCTGATCTCCTAAACATAAAGGACACTTAGAAATATTTTCAACTGTTTTATATCACTATCTTCTGTTAAGTAATAAAAACGAGAACACATATACAGGAGCATATCCGTTCTCCCATTATACTAAATAGTCTTATATGAAGAAACTAATAATAGTGTGTAAATGCAGGTTGCATGTATACAAGGAAGCCGGTTTCAAAGGGACGTCTCTATATACACACACATATGAAGGTCAGTCACCACGTAGGAAATTTTTACAACTCAGTCACGACTTGCAGGCTGTGATTTCTGAAAGTGATGACATAAAAAGCAGGCCATACAAGTAAGTTATATGAAGTAGTGGTTAACAGAATATCGCTTACGTAAAACAAGATAGCCAGAAGCTATCTTTACCTTATTTTCTAAACAAGTTTCGTTAGGAAATGAGTTGTTCATCAAGAGATGTCGTAGTGAAAGTTTAAGAAGCATTTATCAAACGGAAGTGGCGTGAAATACAACTTCCTAATGCTTCCCTGGTTGAAGTAATGCAAACATGTTTTATGAACATTTAATTGGAACAATATCCATACATAAACGCGCGCATGAGCGCGTACATTATTCACATGGCACACATTAATGTAATAACAGAATTTCAGAATGTTGATTGACAGTTGTTGCACTCATAACATTATCTTCTGATAAATAATCACTGATAAATTAGTTATATCATTAATACAATTATTGTTTGATAACTGTGGGAACATCACAATCTTTACAATGATGGATTGAATCCGACAAGATTGGCCACTAAAAAAAATAATAATAAAGTACTTTGAAATTTACATTTGATCTAATGTACACACACACACACACGTCAGTTCTTTTGCAACATGTATTATAACTAAAGCTTCTAACAATATTTTGGTAAATCGAACAAATTTAGAAGACCTTTTCTAATAAATGCACATCACAAGCTAATAATATGTTCAGCAAGAAATATTACAGTCCATAAAGTTCTTCAATTTGTGAAAACTAAATTACATGCAGTGTTTACATACAGATTAGACACACCTATTGTACACACTTTGATCTACATGTACCCTTCCACCATCAGTCAGCAATTTTAAGGTTGTTACCAACCATGACCTAGAAATTCAGACACCTATACACAGATCCTTTTAATGTTAAATATTCTAAAAGATCTTTATACATCACTTGAACTTGTTTAAAATCACCTCTTGAATATTTGTAATAGTAAACATTAAAATTGAGTTACTAAATGCCACAAATACAACATAAAACTAAAATACTGCAACGTTTAAAATACAATTTAATCAACAGAAGTATATCAAACCATATAGAATATAAAGTACATATTTCAATAGAGATGCACACTACCACTATTTCATGTGAAGCAAAGGGTTGCAAAGGTTTAAAATGAGAAATAATTTATATATTTTAATACAGAACTTTTCAAATAAATGTTGAAGTACTTGTAGAAAGACAAAGATATGGGGAGGACTTCCTGATTACCAAAGTTATCCCATTTTGTTTTTCCCACCCCTTTGGTAACCACCCTGTATTAACCTTAGTGCAGAGGTCCAAGAAACGGTTTCAACAGATACATAAATATATTTAAAACAGGCCTGTTATGATTGCACAGATGTTTAACAAAATGTTATGTTACATGAACGAAACATTTTCACTGAAATAAGGTCAGTTTTTAATGTTTACATTTCTGTGCATCTGACCAAAGTAAATTACATCACAGCCTCACGTAATTTAGAGACCACATCTATAATTGTTCAAGTGTGTCTGTAGTTAATAACAATAATAAACTAACTTAAGAGAAATATTTATACTACAGGTAATGTGATTTAAGTATTAGCTATTTGTGCAAAATATCTTAGGCATATAGTAAGCATATCTGAATACAATGGGGGATAAGCACTCAATATAATACAACACAATCACACATTTAACCCATTATAGTACTTTCTACAAATAAAGAACAAATACTCAAACCCCTGATTTTAAGAGTTATAAATACGCAGACTTACTGCTGTACCAGTGAAGGGGAAACAGTGGAATGACAACCACAATGGACATTAAAACAAAACCATGATGTCACATTCAGAAGAAAAAAACATTTAAGTTTTCAACAAACTGAAATGTTAAAAAACCTATATGCATCCACATATTAACCATACAATTCTGTCTAAATAATGGTATTTAAGGGGCAGATTTCAGAATAATTAATAAACCAAAATTAAAATCTAAGTTTAGTTTCAGCAAACCCCATTTTTTAAATGAAGTTTTGACAATTTATGCTAAAATTTTGCCAAATTCAAACTCATTAGGTGCTTAAAATAAAAATGAAAATAAGTGAATTAATGTGAAAAACCAGTTTTCTTCAGAATTTCATTTCACCAACTGTTTAAGAATGTTGTTAAGGAATGAACAAGTTAATGCTTTTATTATGGACTGGGTGGAACCTACCCAGCTCATAACTAAAGTATCCATGACAGCAATCACACTATGACTTTGATACTGTATGTATGTTTATAAAATTTAGCAGATTATTAATAAACATTAGAAGGCTTTCATATAAAAAAATATGAAGTATTTAAGTAACAAGCTTTTCTAATGAGAGATTTTCTTTTAATTGTTTTTCTTTCAGAATGTTGACTATCCAACATGCAGACCAATTTTTATGATTAAAAATACTCGTGCATCAGGAAATTTAAGTTTCACATGTAAAATCTTTATAGCCTTCAGATAATCAAATGTTTAATAAAAAAGCACTTTGTTATGTTTACTATTAAATTAGAATCTGTGGTCAGTAAACCACCATAAAAAATTAAGAAATAAATTATGCTTTTCTCTCCAGGATGACTACAAATTAACTCGAACGTTTAATCTAAATAGCTTAAATATCAAAACTATGCACTTACATGTATTTATTACATTTATCTCTTAGCCTATGCTGGCTAACTCCATAGAAGTTTCAATAATATGGCCTATGTGCACTCACACTACTGTAACCAAGAATATAAAATTGACCTTTATAATGTGACCTGTCTTGGCTGTTTTAGTAGACTAGTATCTTGTAAAATACAGTCACATTTCAGTTATAATACATTACGTACGTGTAATGAATACTTAAAAGTTTTTAAACTTATGCTTTATAGAATAGTGAAGAAAGAAAGCAAACAATTGTCTAGTTACAACCTTTTTACTCGGTTGAAACTCATCAAGAAATATCTGAATGTACAAAACGTGAAAGTTTTTCTAGAAATCTAAAGTCATAAGTTACTATTTCAACACCATAGAATTTATTACAATTTATCAAGTTTAGTAATTAATCTATATCAAGGTCTTAAAAAAAAAAAAAAAATTCATTCTGGCTGAAGACTTCTCAGTACAAAGGTTCGTCTGAAGAAAGAAGCTCCAATTATATTTGAAAATGACTAAGAAAGCCATTGATTGAACATTGAGCTTTTAATTTGTTTATTCACATATGTACTAGATTCAGTTTACATAATGGACAGTTTGCAAAAAAACTGATGATGTGCAGGGCCACAGTGTTTGATTCATAGCCAATAACCTTAACATACAGAAAATATAGGAGAGATTTTGATTTTATGTTTCAACTAATCAACATTGGTAATTTGAGTTCCTAGATACAAAAACAGACTTTGTATTTTGATCTTAAAAATATCTAATTTGAACCGTACAAAAGTGACACTAAAAAAATGCTTGTTTTTTAACTACTTGCTTTTAAATTAAGAATTTAAATAATGTACATACAATATGATAAACTTAATGACAATTCATAAAATAGTAGTTCAGAAAAATTTTTGATGTGATAATGGCCTTTAACCTATGACCTGTTGCAACCAGGTTAAAATTTATGAAATTTTCCTTAAACTATCCAATATACAATTATCTAAGCACTTTATATTTTGTCTATAGAGGGAGTGTTTTGTAGTTTCAAATGCAAGCCATTTTAATCATACTTGTGATACAGAAGGTTGGTAAAAGCTAAGTTTATTTCACCATAATACATACAAAAACATGTTAAAAAACTGTCACATATGTTAATACCATAACAAATCTCATTGCAAAGTTTTCCTACTGGTTATAAAGAAAACTTACCTATTAGTTTACATAAGGCTTTGCAAGGCAATTTAGATGTACTTAGATATATATTTACAAGCACTAAAATATTAAATACTAGTAACACAAATGTGACTTAACCTTTGTTGCAATGCTTTCTTGTCTTGTCCCTTGCAGGTAGATAGCCAGCAGACACTTTTCTCTTTTCTAACCTTAAAGTTCTTATTGCTAGGCTTGTTCAATTAAACAGTTAACAATTTAAAGGATTTTTCATTGTATTTTGATCAAAAGATATAGACGCAGTGCAAAGTAATCGAACTTCGTAAGAAACAGATGCAAAAGCCAATCACAAAATTACGTTGAGTTCCTTTAGGTTTAAATTGTAGCAGTGTACAAAGTCGTGCATACAAAAACATTTAAATGAACATTTTGTCATTTACATTGTATATACGGGACCTTACACATTCTACAATACTGAAAAAACTTGTCAATGATATTAAAAATAGCACATTAATGTAGAATAGAATCCCAGAAACACATTGTATGTAGTTGAAGGCCAAAGTTTTGATAATACTAATACACAATAACTTTAGGGTTTAAAAATAATTTTGAATTCAGTTTCAAGGAATAAAATTACCTATTCGAGTATATTGAACATCAGCATTATTTTATGATGGAGTTTCTAATTACTGTATCACATACCCTTTGATGTGGAAAAAATTTATAAGAGATCATAAAGCAAGCCAAATGTAATGTCAGCAGTGTCAAGACACTCATCAACATGTATAATAATATTTGCATTATCATGACTGGATAACAACAAAATGTCTTAGTGCGAATACTAAAAACAGCTCAGACTGCAACATAAAACCTACAAACACATGGCTACCTATAGTCATGAGTGAAAGGCTGTCACCTTGTTCATAGAATATTTACAATTTTTATGAATATATTTCAATCCATTTGGTACAAAACTGTAGATTCAAATTTTAGTATTATACATTAATTTCTCAATTTAAAAGTAAATACTGGAAAAAAAAATTTGAGTCATGTGATATGTTGAATTAGCAATGGTTCAAATTTGATGTTTGCAACGTCCTTATGCAATTTGTGGTTTATTACAAACTAGCTTCTGAAATTACCAATATTAATAAGCTAGAACCCAAGATAAACTTCTCTTTAGTTTGAGATATCAGTACATTTACCAAATCAACCAAGTTACTTCTGTCCACTCTCCTTTTAAAAAAAAAATACCTCCTTACAGCTATTTACCTAATGACATGCATAACTAAAAACTTAAAATATTCTCCTAGTGGTTTTCTCGACCTCTGCAAAGTATATCACAACAAATTCCCTTTTTGTGCTATATTTCAAGCAACAAGGTAAGACAACAGTGAGCACAAAAACAAAACACTTAAGACTCAAGTACAACTTAGTTACTAAGCTTCACAAATTACAGTGGAATTCTGTGGTACTAATAGAGATTTGCAATTAGTTTTCCAAAATGCATATATAAAAACTAAAAATAAGTTTTGTTTCACATCCTTCATGCGTGAAACAAGATTTAGTAACTTACATCAAGCAGCAGATGAGTACAAAGTTCATAAATAGTTACTTGTTTTCTGTACTTCATTTACTGTTTTATGTTTGAAGCTTTTTTTTTTTTCAATAGTAAACCCACATTGAGTTATCTGCCGAGTCCAGAGTGGAATCAAACCCCAAAGTTATTGACATCTAAGAATTTTTGCAAATTATAATCTATATATTTATAACCAAATGTGACTATTTTACAAAGCACTGGTTTACTAGAACATGCAAAGACAGGTTACTTAGTAAAGAACAGTTTTATATTCTTAGATACTGTAATATTGGCACACATACAGTATCACTGCAACTTCTGTAATGTTGGCCAAACACGATTGGAAGGTTAAAATAATGAAAACAATGTTATGAGATTTAAGCTATTTAGATACAATATTTGTAATTATGATATGATCTGCAGTAATTCAAGGAAGGGAAATAACTTGCACCTATTTTCTAATTGTTTTATGGCTATTATAAGGTCAGTCGAATTGACCAAATTCGTACAGATACAGTAGTGAAAGTGACCAACAAAATTTTAAAAAAGTTCAATAATCATATGAAGGTTACAGATTTTGCATATGAAATTTGAGAATTCTGATGCATAAAAATATTTTTAATCTTAAAAACCACAATTGCTTTGCATATTAAATAGTCAACGTTCAGAAACAAATTCATGTGAAAAACATTACTTAAATCAAAAATATCTTGGGTAAAAGTTTTGTAATGCTTGCTAATAATCTACAAAATACTGTTATGATATGCTTACTATATTAAGAATTATAGCATAAAAACTATAACAAACACACAATGGTTATGAGGTCAGTCCCTCAGACTGAGTCTGTGGTGAAAGAGTGGAGGGGAGACATCAGTTTATTATATACAAGAAAATGTCAAAACTAAGCAAATTAATGTTCTTTAAAATCCATTATTACATTGCCATCATAAAAATGTCATCCACATCTTAAACACACAGTTAATTTAAATGAAATACTTAAAGTACAGGTTTTTAAATTGCACATATAGAGCTCATAAAGTAGAGATCCCACAGCTTAGCAAAACGAGCACAGAAAGTTTATGTACTTTTGTCAGAAATTTATTCACAAGAAATTGAGCATGATGTTTATGCCAAAGCCTCATGTTTGAAGTACATGTCCTCATTTCATGTTTCATTCCTTCTGATACCAAACTCTTACACCCTGACCTTTCAGTGGATAACTATAACAATATAAGCTCTATTCAAAACATTGTGTTACTAAAGCTTCATATATGGAAAGATTCCATATAACTTATGCTTTGCAAGTTTAAAGGAGGAAATATGTAAAATGTCAAATAATCCAAATATAAGTTGGGGTACCCACATGTCTTACGTTTTTCCTGTCAAATAATCCAAATATAAGTGAAAATTTTCCTGAACTAATCCAAATATAATTTACCTGTCAAATAATCCAAATATAAGTTGGAATCTACATGTCTTTGTTTTCCTGTCAAATAATCCAAATATAAGTTGGAGGTACCCACATGTCTTACGTTTTTCCTGTCAAATAATCCAAATATAAGTTGGGGGTACCCACGTCTTACGTTTTTCCTGTCAAATAATCCAAATATAATGTACCCACATGTCCGTTTTCCTGTCAAATGGGGGTGTATATGTTGACGGTCAATCCCACTTTTCCTGTCAAATAATCCAAAAAGAGTTAGTACCCACATGAGTTTTCCTGTCAAATAATGGATGTTGATGACTGTCTTACCTTTTCCTAGTCTTACACTGTCAAAATTAAGTGAAAATTTACAAGAACTTGAAAAATATTTACCTTTCCATTTAAAAATAACAAACAAACTTTTTTTTTTTTTAGTATTTGAGTTTTATATCTGACATAGAATTGCAAAGCAGGTGAAAGAACACCCTTTTATTAGTGTTCAAAATAAAATACACACAAAATAATTAAACAAAACATGACTGCATGCTGTGTAGATGCCACATTACTTTAGATTTTCTGGAATGTTTCTTCGGCACTTCACCATAACTTTTGTTTTAATTATTATTTTGAAACACATGAATGTTTTTTAGCAAGTTTTACAAAAAACAGGTTGTGGACACAACACTTCTATATTTTGAGTTCTACTCTCATAAATACAGGTCAAACTGGTTCAAAATTATCAAAACCTAACTCTCTCCACAGGAAAAGTTTATTTCATCAACAAACGCAAGGGTTACAGATGTACAACATCATCTATGTGATAAAGTGCTAGGGTTTTCAGCCTTTACAAAAAGGGAAGGCAGTGCAGCTAAACACATTTACCCTAATATCAAAGTTATGAAACAAAATTGAATTAGAATCAGTTTAGCTCTACTGCCTGTACAATTTGCACTACTATCAAATTTCTATATCCTAAGCAAACTGTACTGCAAAGAAGCAAACCTTCTCTCCTCTCCAGACATAAAAAGGAGGGGCAACAGGTTTTAATCAACTTTTAGTACTAAGAATTGGAGTTTTTACCCAAGAAATATTTTAAAAAAGGAACAAACTGATAAGTTATTTATGAATAGAAAATCAGATATTAATACTCCAAAATTCATATTCCTATTTACAGGAAAGAGCTACCCATTGTTTAAAAGAAAGATTAAGTTATAATGATCCAATGATAAACCACCACTTAAAGAAATGTCAGTTTCATGTGTCCTTCATACAACTTGACAAATAAATATCCCACTTGGGTTGAAAGAAATGCACTTTTGAATAGGTGGTTAAAAACAATAATTCCAGTAGGGAAGTAAACTTATAAAAATCACATGTCGAAAACCTGTGAACAAAATTTTTTGTATGCAGTTTGGAACAAAAATTTTCACTTTTGTAACCAGGTGTTTGTTTAATTTAATAAGTACATTAGTAATGAATAATTAAGTCCCATGTGTACTTAAAATATTAGACTTATTCCTGCATATCTAGTTAATTAAGTTCATTTGTGCACTAATTCATTCCTGACTTTGGACTAAAAGTAATGTCAAGCATGGGACTATAAAACAAACACAGTGAAGTCACACTACCAGGTACGTGGACAATGCCAGGAGCCTCATTATAAACTGGCAAACTAAGAACTATTATTTCTTTATAAACTATCAATTTGACATACAAAAGAAAATTAACTCATTACATAATTCTCAATCCTACTAGCCATTGTTGTACAAATTAAACAGTATGTGTACAACAGGTAGAGATGGTCACTTACAATTTAAAAAATATCTATCAGCAATTATACAAAGTAAATTTACAGCAACAAGGGTTGTACAAATAATCAGTTTATGGCAATAAGCCTAGACCACCTTACTCCAATAAATGTTATTGAATTTATCAAACTATTCAATCATTATGAGCCTCAAATGTTTATAAGCTATTACACTACTACAATCAAGCAATTATATCACAGACATTTTAAAAAAAATTATGAAATCTCTTTAAACAAAAATGAAAGAGAGAAAGGGGAGTTATTTTCTAGAACAATGAACACTAATTCAAACTCACAAATTAAAAATTATTATGCTTTTGAACAATACAAAAAAAAACTTATTTTGCAACAAAAGAAAGGTATGGAAATAACTTCTAATAAATTAAAAACTTACATAGGTAGTTCTTGTAAATTGTCATGCTTCGGATCTCCAAATCCTTCGTTCTCATCACAACTTTCTCCACCAGAACTGCTTTCAGTTTTATCCGAATCAAATGCAGTTTCCAAATGCTTCAGATTGATAGATAAAGTGCCAGAAGCTCTTCTAATTTCCTTTTTTTCCTTCAATATTATATTTGACAGAAACTTTATCTTTCTGTGGCAATTGTGAATCTTCATGCTCAATTGAGCACGTATCCTGATGTTTATTTCCCTTCCACAGTTTCGAAGACCGGTTCCAGGATTCCAGTTTCTTCACCAAATTTACCAAAGCAGCTGTGGAAAGGTTTTTAACATCTTCATTTTTGAAAAGTTCCGATTTTATATCTGGAGATTCCCGAAGCTTCGAAGATGAACAGTTTTCTTGCAGCTGTTTCTGACACGGAATTCCAAGTGTCATCTGTTGATAGCCAACAAAAGCCTGCAGCTGTCTTTCTACGTGTCTTTGAGCTTGTCTTAACTGCGTTTTTCGTAGACGACGCAGCAAGTAATCAGCTCGTTTTTGCAGTCTTTCATTGCAAGCAGAATTTCTGTTATTTACTGAAGCCAAATGAAAATTACAAGTTTCTTGTACTTTATCATCATTGACTTTGTCATTAGACACATCAGGACCTGAATATGTCTTTTCCAGTGTTGTCATTGAACCATTCCAACCATTTCCAAGTGTCTTCTTAGGAAACAAAATATGTTGTCCAGATTGAATACATGTTTTCTGCAGGTGACCTAAGGAGGCTACCTTGTTTTTCATGTCTTTCTCAAATGATACGTTAGCATTCAAAAGACCCATGTTGTCTTGCACACCAAAAAATGTCTTTATTCATTGTAAATAGGTTTAAATTGCTGGTATGTTTGTCCCCAGCAGCTAGGTTTATCCCACTACTAGGCTTTTCACAATTCACAAACTTTTTACTAGTCAAAACATTAAACTTAACACAGCTATGAGGTTTTTTTATCTCATGAACAGCCCTTATTACCTTGGGTAAAAACTGACACTTTCTCAAGGCATCTTTTGAGGTTTCTGTATTATGTAATCCTTTGTTTTTTGTCACACACGGGGCATTTCGGTTGTTGCCACTATCAATAATGTTTAAAAACAAATTGTCATTTGTTCCAGTTACTGTACTCTCTGGAGATGCAGGACTACTTAAAGCTGATGCAGGAGAGAAAGGCAAGTTAAAATTTTCAGCTTGATTAGTAGTTTCTGTTAAGGCAGGGGCCATTGCACCACAGTAATGAATCCAGAAAGATACTCTCCTTTAAGAGTTCTTCTCTGCCGTAAGTATTCACTTTGTGACCTATAAACAGAATGATAAAATTAAAAAAAACAACCGAGTCTAAAGAAATAACACTGAAGAGTAAAACTAACAAAAGTTCTAAAGATGCAGTGAATGGTAACTAAAGTCATGAAAAAAACTAATTATATGCTGTTAAATAACCATGAATTTGTAAATGTTTTGTATTACAGCAAGCCTAGAAGGTTCTGTGGATTCTGAAGCACATGAATTATAATAAAATTAATTGATCTGCAAGTACACTTTATTTCAAATCACAACCAACCATTGTACGTCTATAAACTTAAGCACGTTTCTTATTCTTGCAAGGTGTGATGGTACTACACTACAAAATTTTAAGAAATAAAGGGACCTTTTATTTTTTATTTTCTTACATACTTATCTATTACTAGTATCCAATTCTACCCAAACTTCAGTGAAGTTGTCAGATCCACTCTTCAAATGTAATGGCTTACAGTATCCAGTGTTAAAGCACAGGTCACTTAACATTAATATTTTAATACATTTTTCTCACTGTATATTTAAGTTTTCACTTACTGATTACATTTATGTATTACACTTTTCCTCAATTGTATTCTACTGATATACTGCCTCACGTTACACGTACTTTACTATAGAAGGAAATACTAAAATTGCTATATTTTTGTCTATTTACAAAACAATTTTTATCCTCTTAAACATATTTGGAATGCATAAACTGACAAAGGCAAACAGTAAACTTAACATAAAATATACTGAAATTACTACCAAGTTTTTTCACTATCTGATTTATTCCTTATAAAAAACATATCAGATCTGTTGGTATCATACAAGTTAGTAGCAGATAATTAGTTGCGACAGTATGGTGCATTGTCCACCAGCTGTTAATGATGCATAAAGAATTATACATAAATCAAACAACTTTATTATTAAGATTCAGTTTTAAACAGGCATAAACCCTAGACATGCCAATACAAAATGCCCAATGCCACTGCAGGTATGTTAAATTATATGATTCTTCTGACAGACCTGTAAGGAACCAACTTATAGATGTAGTCTTTGAAGTTTACGTGGTTTTAAAAAACAAAACAAGTATAAACATTGTTAGGTATTCTAGTATAACTGGTTATTACAGACAGTTTGAAAAATTACATATTACAGTCAACACTCATCTCAGTTATAAAGACAATTTTCAACATTCAGAAAATAATAGAACAGCTTCTGAGAATATTTTGTTTTTATTTTGTACCAGCAATTAGAATTTTCCATCAAACCTAGCTTTTACACCTCATCCAGTTAAAACTACCCATAATTTAATTACAATAATTTTCAGTTACTTAAAAAAAATACACTAGATAAGATGGCATTAAGTACTCCACTGGACTGCAACCAATCTTCAATAGTTTACATTCCATTAAGGCTTACATAAACCTTACAAGCATAACAATCTTTTGACAAATTAAGTCACCATTTAACCCATAGTGACTATACTTAATTGTTTTACATTTAAGTAATGTTAGTTATAAAACAGACCTATCACAGCATTATAGTTTTCTCCACATGTGCAAGTTATTAGGAGTTATCTTCAAAAATGTTCTTAAAAAAATAAATAAAAAGTTTGAATGAATTACATGCCAATAAAAACAACTTTATTCAAATCCATCCCTGTTGTAAACATGAGAATAACTCTTAACTGACCTATATCTATTTAAAGCAGGACTAACATGGTTTGCCCAACTTTTTTGACAAACACCCAGAATTCCAGGGTTTAGCAAGTTATATTAATGATTTCAAATATGTAACTGAAGTTACATGATACTCACTACCATTATAAACTCATAGTGGAACGCTGGGTGTTAGAAGTACATTTTGACCCTATTTGCAAGTTTATTGGTTGAGATGAAATCAAAACTGATTTTTTCTTTTTTGGAAGGGCATATAATAATTCTTAACAAGACAAAATATTCATTGACTTGATCTTACAAGATGTAAATTCTACATTCTTCATCTGAATAGAAAACAGGAATATCTCTTATCTAATGTTACTCTGAAGAAAAAGGAATACGAGTCAATTTGGAGATGAGAATGATACAGAAATAGACCTCCAGCAAATCATACCTTGGGTATAGTACGCAAAATGTAGAGACTCAGAATCCATGCACACAAAGGTTATTGGAAGAAGCCATTAACATGGGGTAAGGCCAGAATCTTTGCCTTTATGTTACACATGCACACAAGTTGTTTCCATGACATATTTGTCCCACTATCACATACTTCAAGCAGATGGAAAATAAACAAGTATTTATGCTATTTCAAAGAAAAGATATTTGTAGTCAAGTTGCCAGATGTGGGTTTCTGTGCAGTTACTGATCAAACAGATACCTAACTTCCACTTTATACACATTAACAATTAAAAAAAAAAAAAAAAGTAAGGGTGGCATACATGTTGTTATCTACATGTGACAGCATTTCAGCAGAGCATGATTACTTCATACTCATGAAGACTAGTGACAGTAAGGTCTCAAAATTATTGTAATAACACTCAACTTTTGTAGTCTGTTTAATCAGTAAACGTTCACCAATGGATGGTTTTTGCCAATACAAATTTTTTACCTATTTTAGTATAAGAAACACTGCTAGCTTGAAATCCTCTCATGTTACTGGACAGATATGTAGGTATGTTTGTGAAAGTTGATTTATCTTCTCATTAACCTAGGATTAACAGTCATGATGGATGTCGAGACAATACACTTTTTACCTCCGTTACAAGACAACAGTTGGCAGTTACAATCAATACCCTCAGCTAATACTGCGACACTGAATTAAATTGTTGAAAAACAATATTACACTTGAAAATGGATTTGTTTATTTGCTTTTAAATTTCAAGCAAAGCTACATGAGGGCTATCTACACTAACTGTCACTTATTTATCAGTGTAAGACCAGAGGGAAGGTAGGGCAAAACATGTTTACTTGAAAATGGATACCAAAAAGATGTCACAATATAACAAACTTAAGCTATCAGTAAACTCTAGAATCAACTTCTTAGCACTAAGCAAACCAATGTTGCTATGAAACAGATTTGATATGCCAGTGATAAAACCAACTCAATTTCCACCAAGTTAACAGGTGTTGTGGTAAAGTTTGCAGCACTTAAGGTAACTAAATATCTTTATATCCTTTTCCAGTTTAATAGATTTAACTTCCAAAAGACAGTTCAATGCATATTAATATACACTTTTTTCAATTATATCAGAAATGTGCAATGATATTACAAAGCATACTGTCAGTGAATAATTATAAATCACATCAGAACCTGAAGATTGCTAATTAACTTATATACTAATGACTCATGTCCCGAAAGTCATTACTTATATATATATATATATATATACACACACACACACACTAGTGAGGGGTAAGACATTCAGTTTTTTTAAACCTGCTATATCACTTTTATCTTGATTATTTCACAATAGAATAAATTTATTACTATATGCTCGTCTTGAAGTAAGTAATGTACCAAGTTCTAACAACAGTAAACTACAGAGGGTTTTAATTGTTGGCAACAAAACTGATACGTTCATAAAGACACTTTGTTTTATTCAAACATTTAACATTATAATAGAAAACAATATGCAAGACATTAATAGGGCTGCTCATAAAATGACATCTTAAATCAAATACAGTTCCCACCATTCAATTTAAAAATACAACTTTGATACTGCTAACTTTAATATCTAAACTGTATGGGGTTATAAACCTTAAATCTTATGCTTGCAGACAGAATGTTCATTGTTTTGTTTTATTAGCCAAAAAATTTGTTTACAGTTTTTTCCTCATAAAAGTTATGATGAAATTGTTTCTAGCCTTATATTTTTCTTATTTTCAAGACTATATGGCCACTTGAAAAAGATCCACAGCTATAAATACTTGGTTCCATTCAACATATCTTTGAAAATTATACCAAGCATTTTGTCAACAAAATTTAAAAATACTTCTACAAATTGAGGGATCTACACACTTTAACAATATTGTATGAAAAAGATGATGTATTATAAAGCAAATAAAATGATCATTTACTATCACTGTAAGGACTAGTAAGAGAAACATTAACATTACAGTTTTAATTACTTACAATTTAATCATATATTTCCCAAAACACCAGTTGTAGAGAAATATTGAGATTGTTTACTTGTTGAAGCTGATAACTAAGATGCAAGTTTACTAATTAAAGATAAAAGTTTAAAATTTTTATTTTAATAAAACACTACGAGTAGCAATAAGTGCCATCCTTAACGGAGATGTACAGTAAACGATATGTTGTTATTTTACAAGTAGTGTGACTGGATGCCTAATTTTACTTTCAGAAGATCTTTGACTTATAACTTGATTTAACATGTCTTTCTCCCCACATTATGTTCTAGTAAAAATACAATTTGTTTGGACCACTTTCCAATAAAAACAAACATGCACGACAATAGAAAAATAGTGTATTTTCATAATACACAGAAATTTTAACAGCTTTGTTTCCTCCAAAACCTTTTGATATTTCACCTTAAAAACTTTCTTACAGCATTACTTACAAAAACCAGGTAGCAACATCTAGAATTAAGAACCCATTACAAATTACTCTTTAGAATGTTCCTCTGTAGCAACAACTAACTTAATCATAAACTTTGTTGTGTTTTAACATAAATAAACTATGTGTATCAGATTGCCAATTATGCAATCACTCACACCTGAAAAATTATAATCGTAAAGTTAAATCTCATCTCAAAAATCCATAAAAGAAGTTTATAAGTTTATGTCATATGCTACTTTTAAATATACACCATAATGAATGATCACCATATGCTTGTGTACATGTGCCAACGTCACAAGACCCATTTAACTAAAGAAAACAATTCACTTACACTCAAACAAGTTTATGGGTTAAAAACTCTCTCAATTACCAAAAAAGATTACATTTAAACTGTTAGGTACAAAGAACTGCTCAAACCCAAGCATAGATACATCAAAAACATTGCCATGCATTGATAGGTAATTATCTCTATAATATGACCAGCACTACTTCAGTGCAGTTTTAAAAATGGGGGACAATCTATACTTTCCAACCCTACACATTTGAAGAATTGTTCATGTGAAATCCATTACTTAAACAGAATATCTGTAACTTATTTATTTTGTAAAGTATTTCCAGTAAATCAAAGCCCAGAGAGGGCCAAAAGAAAGGTTACAGGACCTTTTTTCATATCTAGTTGTAATAAAACCTATCTTCCTGCCATAACAGGTAGGTTTTGCAAAATCTCCAATATCTACAAATTTTATGAAGAAAAATAAACAAAACACAACATATAATTATATCCAAGAATGTTCAATGCAGGTTTTCACAAAAACAGCGATTCACATTACTGCTTGTCATCAAGTGAAAAGCTCCAACAGACTACATGTGCTATCCCTATTATAGGTATCAAATCCCAGTTTTTGTTATCTTTCAGACTGTACTTAAATCTACTACAATATACTATTTATAAACAGCTTAAAACAATTACAAATTTATCAAAGCTTTCAAACATTTTACAGAAATTTCCAGTTAAAAATGAGTTATTTTACAGTCAAGACAATACTCAAATTAGTATAGATATTTAACAATTTACAAGGATAAGAAGGAACCTGTTTGTCGACCTACGCCATCCCATTAATTAAACTTTAAAATAAAAACTAGCCTCAAAGACAGCCCTTATTATTCAAATATTTAGTAAGCTTTTCCATACCCATAAACTACTTGTATATGGAAGTTATTCTACATGCCACCCATCCACTTAAAAAAATAAGTCTTAGTTGAAGATGACCAATACCTGTCCAAAATGTACGTGTGGCCCAGTTATACCATCCTCATCATAAAGTATGAAGAAAAAAAATGTATCAACATTAAAAATTCCTTTACAAACATCAGATATCCAATCAAAATGAAAATACTGTAAATACATATACGATATGTATTTCTGCTAAAATTTTTAAAAAAAAAAAAAAAAAAACTTGTAAGTTTCTTCTAATGGTTATGGGTTAGAGCCCTTCACAATATATGATGGAACACCAATCGAGCCTTTTCATCCAATGAATATCCTGACTTCAACTTTTCCAAAGAAACAAAAACTAGTCCACAAAATTTCCAAAATGTCCATTACCATTTTCCATAAAACATATTCTAACACTAATACAGGTATCCCTTCATTACAAGTTACAGCTTTTATTTTCCTTTAATTACAAATCAGATGTAGAACACACTATTCCCATACGTAATACGGCATTTGAATCCACCATAGTCACTACATCTTCGTGAAAAACATTTTAGGGCATATGTACTTAAAAAAGAAAAATGTTATGGCTTTAGTTTACTGAAATGATTAAGGCAAATAAATTTAGAATATCCCACACACATGTGTGAACAAAATTTTAAACCAAATAAAATGATAAAACTTGATTTTAAGAAATTGTAAAAATGCTCAATTCTATCCTTCAGAATTGTAAAGTGGTTTTGTATGTATATATTAAAAAATGCTTAAAAACCAAACATATACAATTTCAAGTATCATAATACATGCTTCTGCCATCAATCCATGAATCACTAAATACCCTTAATTATTTGAAAGTAACCAAGTTTTTGAACAATTATAATGTATTTTCAATTTATTAAATTTTAAACTACACCTATCTATATAATTTAACCCTCTAATAAACACTAGTATAGGGGTAGCTGTACAGAGACCTCAAAATAATATAATAGGTCTCAGAGGAATAGTATTATTATAAAGTGGCTAAAGTACTATAGGAAAGTAGTATAGTTTACCAGCTTCCTGAGCTAGACTCCCACCGAGTCCCAGTTCACTCCAGACTTAGCTTTTGGCAAACACTGGGAATAGCTAACTTAGCGAAAGCTGCAAGTGTAATAGATTATACTACAACATTACCAAACAGTCAGATATCCTAATTTGAAGTTCTTTACTAGATGTTCAACAAACTCTTGATATCAACATTTAAATATTACGAGCCATAGTTCATGGTATCACAGTTCTAAACCACAAAACCGGAATTCATTTAACAGCAACGATAACAGACGACAAAGAACTTCTCGCAAATGCTTGTGAGCCAAAATTATACCACGTGACCAAGGATCGTCCCTTTCTCCAACACTGCAGTACTTTGTGACGTTTTCCTGAATGTCTTAACTTACGACTATTGCAGACTTTCACACGCAACATTTTATACTTTAAAAATGTAATTTAGTTTGCATTCACACATAATATCACAGGTACAAATATATCTCGAATGGCTCTTACCCATTCACTTTCAAGTTATAAGGGTCAAAAAATGGACACAAAGATTCAGAACTCGCTGAACAACACCTTTCATCATGGCGGACACCCGTCTTCCAGCCAAGCGAATACAACAAAATTTTAGCTTACATCTAGCCTTATTTACATTCATGATGGCGTCATTTCCAGTTAGTCGGTCGAATACAGGTCTATGATTGGTTAATGTCTGTTGTGTCTTAGTACATTTTCTTTCATTACTCCCGGCTGTAAGTATACGTTTTGCTTGAGCTCAACAAATAATTTTGCAAATTTGTGTATAAAAGTTAATATTTTAGAAATATTTGTAGAAATATATTAATTATTTCGTTTTCAACAATGATAAACGTAACTTTAGAAAATTTTGTCTGGGTCCATAGTACAAAACGTAACATCTTTTGCTCGTGTGAAATGCTGCGTTGTGTTGATTTCCCGCCTAGCGTACCTTACTCTGGTTCCGAATAAGAAGTGAAAGCTCGGCATCTATCATTCAGCGCGGCACTTTAAAACTGTATTTGAACTATACAGGTTTTATTTTTCGTGAAAATCAAATTGGCTGTAACATATAAGTAACTTTATCCAAAATGTAAAACGAAATTTCTTTAGTCGGTGATGATATATTTCT
This sequence comes from Tachypleus tridentatus, assembly GCF_004210375.1. Classification (NCBI taxonomy): domain Eukaryota; kingdom Metazoa; phylum Arthropoda; class Merostomata; order Xiphosura; family Limulidae; genus Tachypleus; species Tachypleus tridentatus. The sequence continues at coordinate 106,944,242 of NC_134828.1, forward strand.
CAAACTTACTAAATTACAATATATAAATTCAATGTCAGACCTAATTTTGAATGCCCTTGTTCAACTACAACAGACAATATAAAAAATAATAGAAGAAACATCAAACTATTTAATTTTGTTTTCTTACTAGGGCATTAAATCTTATTAAATAAACCAATTTTAATTCTCATTATATTAATATTACACTCGTTCTAGTAATATTAAGCCATGGTCAACAACGGCAAAGTACATTTAAAATAACTGAGAAACTATAAATTTAATTATTACGGAACTCATTCGAGTTTCAGCGACTTAAAGGATAACAGAGTACATTAATAGAATATATGTATAAATACAATAATAATATCTACATACAAACACACACGTATATATAAGCGTTCATTAGATGACTACATTTAAACAGATTAACAAAAGAAAAACTTCTGTTATGTAAATATACCTCCAAATAATAGGACAATGAAATACATTTTTTATTTTATTTTTGTACTGTTGGCGCTGAATCTGAAGGCTTATACGTTAAAAACCGGGTTTTGATACCAACTGTCGATATAACACAAATATTATACCGTATAGCTTTGTGTTTAATTACGAACAACTAAATATTTTAAGTTACACAGTGGAAAATAATTCAAAGTTTAGGCCACATTAACAATAATGTGAGAGCTTAATTTGTTGGGCATTTGGTTATATCATGGCCCGGTTGTTAGACGTAAGTTTGTTTTTAACAAGCCCTGCTATGACTGTGTCATTTCTTGGTGACAAAATTTCTGCTTTCTTTGTCGTCACAGAAAATTCAACCTCTTGCTTAGTAATGGTCAAGTAGTGCACAGGGATTTCCTGGTCAAGGACTGTGTAGTTCTTTGAAGCTAGTCTAAAACTCGCATTCATGTCTCTCCATGAAGTTCGTTTCCGATATGCACTCTTTCTCAGTGTCAATTACCCACACATCATGAAGTGTAGAGAAGTCTCCTATAATTAGGGTAACTTCTAACTGTCCTTTTCAAGGAACATTATGTTAAGTTGTTCGTTACTTCACTTCCTCTTTTATTGTTATACTTGGAAGCATTTGTTACAAATCGGGTCATACTATCGTAGCTATAGAACCCGTGTCAATCAGTATAGAGCAAAGCTGTCTATTAATAGGCTCGTGGACTCATGGATTGGTGTATTTAAACAATGAACTGTTATTTTATTTGGGGACTGAAGGGGGTATTATAGCTGAATTGTCTCATAAATCCAACTAATTCTTGTTTCCCAACTTCTGGTCAGTCCTTTGTCGTTTCTGTAGTCTGGTTGGGCTCGAAGACTTATATTTAGAGTATTATTTATTTATTTAACGCTGTTCAATCTTCACAGTCGTGGCTGTAATGGCCCGTTTTCCCACATTATTAACCATTCCTTCTTCCTGGTATCCTTAAGAATGGGTTTCATTCCATATAAGATTTTTTTTTGCAGTTTCCAGGAGTACGTCCTTTCAAATTACACTGGGAACAATTATTATATTGTGTATTTTCACAGTATAGAGTAACTAGTTGACTAATCAATCTTTTCAGTTTTTTTAAATTATTCTTTGCGTATGTTGGTATTTTATTATTATCTGACAATACTGTAACTTTGAGATGGTGTGTTTAATGTTTATCGGTGATTTTAATAGATTCTAGTTTCATTACTAACTGTAGATATTGCTTTAAGGGTGTACACCTGCTTTTCTTCAGCTTAATTCTCATATCCTCGTTTGTTATGGTGTCTATAAACAGGTCATGTACCTATGAATATATCATTTCACGAGGAGCATCCGGTAAAATAATTGTGCAAGCCTTTCCAAATATTGTTCAAGTTCAGCCAAGGTAGCTTTTTTTCTCCATGCCTTGTTCTAAAACTTTGTTCTGGATACTTATTTTTGGTGTAACACTCCGAACCTGTTAGATAAGATGGCTACAAATGCTCAATAGTTGTCACGGCTATCAGCTGAAAAGTAACTTAACAGTGTTCTTTTAAACGGACAGTAAAATGGATGCCCTGTTGTTTACTATTGCACCCGCTCACTGTGCAAATGATTTTAAACTGAGTTTGATAGGACTCCTGTGGTACCTTTCCATAACAGACTCTTCCTTTCTCAATTGGACACCTAAATTCTGGAACTGGTTTTATTGATGTCACTGCTGAGACAATCAAGAAAGGTCCTTCCGTAACAGGTGGCACAGCAATAATAGTAATAGACGTAGATAAAATAAATTATCTTGTCTTATTCCAAATGTGGTAGAAAATGATATTCTTAGCTAGTACTCTTGAGCAGATGTTGGTTTGATCTTTGCATTTGATAATTTATTTTCCAGATGTTACATCACGTCACTGGTGTTCTTTTATGTCTAATTAATGTCCTTTTCTACCTGGTTGATGTCTTTTTTTTGTACAAATCTTATTATCTTAACCTTTCTGTATTTCTCTGATGTTCTGCACATCTCCAAGTTTGTTATAGTAATTTCCATGTAGATCTTCGGTAGTTACATCGATCATTTATTTCTTTAACGAGATTTATCTTTAGCTTTCTTCTTTAAATATTATATCTTTTTTATCTTTCTCTTCTTACTTTCCTCTCACATTATTTTAAATTTCTGAGTCACTCCTTCTTCTATTTTCCTCTAATTTTCTGTCTCATCCTTCTCGATCTTCTTCTAAGTTTACATATCTTTCTTCTTGGTCATCTCTTAATCTTCTGTTAATTACTTCCTGACTTTTTTGAAATTTATTGCGCCGTTTCTCTTGATGTTATCTTTGTAATTTCAACCGCCCCAGTAAAGCTTGATTATCACTATGTGACCTTGTGATCATTATCGTTAATAGTTGAATTTCTATGTCAAGTACATCGAAAGTTCTAATTTAATTGCATCAAAACAATATTCTTCTTTGTTTAAATATCCACGAAAATAATTCAAAGTACAGTCCAAGAAAACTATTGTAATTAAACTTGTATCCTTCTTTAACGTATTCCAAACTCGAGAACTTGGACACTTTCTTAAACTGTTATTGGCTTGCGTTACAAATGACATTTACGTAAGATAAAATCAAATTATTTGTGTAAAGTAACTTAACAGGTGTGATAGCAAAAATTGATATAAATATTTCATGAACACACTGGCTGATTTTCACATAAGACTTCTCGCACTTCAAAACTATCTCGTTTTTCGTAAGCTACCTTCAACTGTACAAAAATATTTGACATTAGAGCTTTTTAGACATTATAGCCTCTCTTATCATCATGTAATGTCTGACCAACGCATAAATTATAACATTAAAAATATAACTTACAATAGTATAAACATAATATGTTTTTACCCGCCTTCAAGACTCATTTGAATCGATTGGAGCAACTTTTCTCTCAGAAGTTTAGTGTTGCTGAGTTTTTGTTATAATGTTACGATCAATCTCACTATTCGTTAGTAGAAGAGTTGGTGGTAGATGGTGTTGACTAGCTGTATTCCTTCTTATCTATCATTGCTAAATTAGAGACAGCAAGCGGAGGTAACCCTCTAGTGGCTTTGTGGGAAATTAAAAACAAACACTTCTTACTTTTCTGAATGGTTTTTCGTTTGACATTTCTAAAGCTATTTCATCAGAAGTAAAATAACCCAGAGACAACAATTACATATAAGTACATTGTTTGTTTTACCGCATAATAGACTAACTGCGTTATTTCCACTACTGAAATCAAAACCCACATTTTGGCATTATAGACTCTGAAGCTAACTACAAAACCATCGGACAGTAATGTTAATACCAAACAAAACTTTTTTGTCTGTTTATTTTTACTGTTTGCACAAAGCTTCACGAGGGCTACATGAAATCAAAGTGCGGGTTTGCGACAATGGGACTTAAAGATATACCATCCGATTGGCAGTCGGTCAGGGTGAACATAAAATGTACCCTCAGATTGGTAGTACATTAAGGTAAACATAAGATATACCATCCGATTGGCAGTCGGTTAGGGTAAACATAAAATGTACCCTCAGATTGACAGTGCATTAAGGTAAACATAAAATGTTCCCTCAGATTGGCAGTGCATTAAGGTAAACATAAAATATACCTTCAAATTGGAAGACCGTCTGGGTAAACATTAACCAAGCCAAACTAACATATAAGGAACAAATTATAACTCGTATCGACATTCTTAAAGCCACTCCTACGTTCAGTAAACAATTTTTTCCCCGAAAACTGTTCTATACAGATAATTTAACAAAGTTAGAATAATGTCAACATACATTTTTTTATGATCCTATCAACGAAGATGGAGTGAACATTTTAGAATTTAATAGCTCACGAGTGGCATGTTGTCCTAATAGTGTTCACGTTTGTTTATGATCCTGTTGACTGAGAAAAGATGGCACTTGAGACTTTATTAATACACTAACAACACATAGTAATGATACCTGTTCGCATACCTTTAGGGACCTATTGACCAAGACAGGCTTTACCATTACGAGTGTCAAGAAGCTACCTCAAACGATTTTATTAAAAATCCTGATGTTTTTCTTACATAACTCTTGTAATGTTTACTGAGAGTTTGCGAAATGTCGTTGAGATATGCGTTTATTATCAAAAATAGCGTGACTAATATCATGCCAGCGTCGTAGCGCAAAATGATGAAAACCATGTTTGGGGCACCCCCTGGAAGCCTTGGGAAAAAACGAAAGTTAAGGCCAGCCCAGGGTTTTATATTAAATGTTCCAAACTATTCTCTGGACGCTCATCGTTTCATTGAGATGGAAAATTTGTTAGAAGTTATTTCTTAGTAAACAAAGAAGATCGCTTTATATGGAGGTCATGCTCGTCCATCTGTGACCAGTTATCAAGGCCTAAACTACCTGGTAAATTTGACGAAACTTAGTATGTGAGATCCTTACTGAAACAGAAAACCAAAATCAGACTCTCAAATAACGTTCATCGGCCTTTCACGTATATGCTGGTGGTTTATAGTGTGATGTATCAGGGCCTAAACCGCTTGACAAATTTGTGTGACATTTGTTACAGAAAACTGTGATAAATATGTCTATAATGAAACTAAAGGATATCAAACAAAATAGTTTGGTTCATACATAATTAGTTTGTTTTGACAAGATCAATGAAGCTATAGGAGACATACAGAGGGATTACAACAGCAAGTTCGAAGAAATGCAGAAGAACAGAAAGGATGTCATGACAGAATAGAAATAAGTACAAGAAAAAACATCAACGAGGTCGGAAAGGACATTAGTGACATCATATAACATCTGGAAAACAAAGTATTAAATGGAAGTGTTTGAAATTTAAAGCTAAAAATGTACAGTTATGTGCAGTAAAGTCATATTATAGGTAGAGGAGGACTCTCTATTGATCTTGCTAAAACTATGGTGCGAGAACAACCTCAAGTTGTGACCAAACAAGAAGTCTGGAGTTTTCATAGTTTCCTGTTATATTACTGGAGGTTTGTGCCCAATTACCCCAAGACTGTCTCAGCATTACTGACTCTTACTAAAATGGAGATGGACTTCAGATAGGGTAAGGAATAGGAGCAAGCAGTCCTGTCTCTAGAACCATGTAGTAGAAGCTTTGGTATTGACAAACGCATGATAAGATCTCTGCTTTATATATCGACAGCTAGGAAAGTGTACCACACAACAGAAAAAGTGCTATGATAAGACAGCGAAAGAATGGATGTCCCATGGTGCTCCTTTTGTATGTGCTAGAAACATGAAAGAATGTTGGCTTCATCTGAAACATATCATATTTTGTTATTCAACAAGTCAGCCCATTAACGTATGGTTCAGGAGTTGTTGAGCACATGGAAGTGAATTGTATATATCATCAGTAGTATCTATACATGTCAGATAAATTTATGGCGAACTGATTTGACCAAGAGTCAAATGAGAATGTAATCGGATCAAATGAAGATGAAAACACTCTTATCTCACTATTGTAATCTAGATGATGAAGGAAGGAATGATAGTACTTATCTGGTTGTTCAAAACGAATCAGAAAAGGATGCATTATATTTATAGGAGAGTTGTGGCTCTGATGGTTCATGAAACTGTCAATGCTGCCAACATCCTAACTGGTATAACTAGAATAAACCTAAAGATAAACGAGGACGATCATGCAGTTGATATGTTACTGACTGGAACGTCATTAAGTTGAGTATCCATAGGTTGAAAGGGTTCGAGAATCCTTGCTTTTCGAGCTACCAAATGATGTTAATTTTAAATAGTATAATTTCCGTTTGATTACGGTGCAGCTAAGATATGATGTTTGAGAGAAAACCGTTTTACCTCTTGTTTTTGATAAGAGTAGTGCCAGATATTTTGACCGGATACAATCAACATATTTAACCGTATAAAATGATTAGTAATATATTAAATTAACAGGCAGCAACTTACAATGCCATAACAAGTATATATTTATTATGTCCATTGTTTTGTTTAAATTTGATATAATATTTTAATGTTAAAGCTTAAAATGTCTTCGAAAGCATACAATTTATTGAATATTTTCTTAGGGTTGTTTTGGTACGAGGAAAAGCTTGAGATACATGAAAATATAAGATATAAATGTGTTAGGAGAAGATGGAAAGTAGCAGCAAAGTATTTCGCCATTACTAGTACTAAACTTGTAACTGAAAGAATGTCTCCATGGACATTAGTGAATTCTAATGGCCAAAATGAAAAGTTAGCTCTACGCCTTGTTTCCAACCAAAATTTAGACATATAAACGAGATCATAGTTTAAGTGTCTAAGTCTTGGTTTATAATGGACATGCTCTTTATTGTCACAGGAATGAAACAGAGAGCAGCACATCTAAAGATACTGTTGTTTAAGTGGAGAGCCAATGAGGATTGCGGACTAAGGTGTTCATGAACGCCAGTGATACATGTTCTATGGAACTGTTTGTTTTTTTGGGACAAAGCTACACAGTTGGCTATTTGTGTTGTGCCCACCACGGATATTGAAATCCAGGTTTTAGTTTTATAGGTTTTCTGACTTATTACTAAACCACTGGGGTTGTTTTATGGGAGATTAGAGCATTGAACTATTTTTAACTTTTCCTTCTAACTAGCCTCTCAATGCTTCACTGAATATTATATTTATAATCTATACTTATTCTAGACTTTTATAGGAGTTGCTTGATCTTAATATCATGCCACCAGTAGCTGATATCTAAATTAAACAAATTACAACGTTATAAGTATTGCTTATTGCATTGCCATCTTCCTGGATTGTGAAGTCAACAGATGAGCTGGTGTCTTGTTCTTTGTTGTCAATGGTCATTCTATCTACAGTGGATTGTCAAGTGAATTCACCTGTAGTTCTGTCATTGATGTTTCTTTGGAAGTCATCTCGACTGGAATGCTGGGTCCTCTGTAGCCAAATTCTCCTTTAGAATTATCTAGTATATCATCCTCTCACCTATGTAATGCTTACAGTTTTCTATACTTGGCTTGGATTCCCATTTTCTCCAAACAGCTAACTAACCTTGAAGTTTATCTCTCGTAATGAGAACTGTTCAGCCATGACATTCCACTTTCATTGGAATCCAGTTTTATCAGCACTCACAGCCATATCGTAAATATAATGGAGGTTTGCACCCAAATACCTCTTCTCCAATCACGATTCAGGAAAGTTCCATGCTGGAAATATTTAGCACTCACATAGGTACTTCTGTGCAAAGTTACACATCTTCTTTCACGATGGGCAAAATTAAAGGTCTACCACATCCATCTCAATTTTACAAAATATTAACTAAGAATTTTAAGCCCCTCTGTCAAGTTTATATATATTAACCTTATCAAGCTATATGATAAACTCTATAATTACTACTTTGATAATGTTTAAGTTACTTTTTTAAATGCTATTGGGTACCAACACTAATATTTTCGAATAGGATTGGTTTGGTTTGTTTTGAATTTCGCGCAAAGCTACACGAAGGCTATCTGCGCTAGCCGTCCCTAATTTAGCAGTGTAAGACTAGAGGGAAGGCAGCTAGTCATCACCATCCACCGCCAACACTTGGACTACTCTTTACTAACGAAAAGTGGGATTGATCGTCACATAATAATGCCCCCACGACTGAAAGGTCGAGCATGTTTGGTACAATGGGGATTCGAACTCGTGACCCTCAAATTACAAGTCGAATGTCGGATAGGATTAATCATACTCTCTGGTCTCTGAATTTTTTAAAAATATAAACGGGTTTTAAAATTCTAAAAAAACATTAGTTATAACTTTTGAGTCTTTTAAACCAAAGTCTGTGCATAATGTTGTACAAAACTAGAAAATAAACATATGTTTAAGTAAAAAAGTATATATCTCCCGAGTACTGTTGTGGCTAATCAATTTGGTGTCCAGTGATGTCGAGAAACCCACTTATAGAAATATATATGTAAAAACTATCGTTTGGGTTGAGAAAATATTTTATGTAGAGAAGCGAACAATGTAAAATATAATCTCAACTCAAACGAGCCGTTTTTACATATAAATTTGGCGTCCAATAACTATTGCTGTTAGCATACTATACGACATGTTATACTACTGCATTCGATCACGTGCCTAACGAAGAGACAAAACAACAATAACAAATCCGCAATGGACAGAGCGCGGATAATCCAGTTTAAAACTTCAATAAACGTAAATACGTTTTGTCCTCGAAATAATTTGATTTCTTTCCATCAGAAAACATTAAATATAGTTTGTTTATAGTTAGTTGTTTCATATAATAGAGGAATGAGTGAGCTGATACTCGTAAAAAGGCCCGGTATGGCTAGGTGGGTTAAGGCGTTCGACTCGTAATCTGAGGGTCGCAGGTTCGAATCCCCGTCGCACCAAACATGCTCGCCCTTTCAATCGTGGGGGCATTATAATCTTACGATCAATCCCACTATTTGTTGGTAAAATAGTAGCTCAAGAATTGACAGTGGTGGTGATGACTAGCTGCCTTCCCTCTAGTCTGACACCGCTAAATTAGGGACGGCTAGCACAGATAGCCCTCGAGTAGCTTTGCGAGAAATTCAAACCAAACCAAACCAATATGTGTAAATATTTTTACTGTCATCAAACGGTACATTTTGACAACTATTTCATTAATTTACAGCGACCCGGTATTACAGCGGTAAGTCTCCGGATTTACAGCGCTTCAGCGGGTCGATTCCCCTCGGTGGGCCGAGCAGATAGCCCGATGTGGCTTTGCTATAAGAAAAACAAACAAACATTAATTTGTTTTATTTTTACACTTCATTGTCAGGACTTGTAAATACATTTAATTACTAAAAAATGATGGAGTGAAAATTGAAACAAACAGAAAAGAAGAATGTGACATGTTTCAAACGTATAGGTTATTTTCAAGATATTAACTTGTAAAAATAAAACTTATATTGGTAATTGCGATAATAAGCAATTTTAACTTCGCTTATGCCCTGATAGTGTAGTTGTTATTTGTTGTTAAGCCCAAAGCTACACAAAGGGCTATTTGTGCTCTGCCTACCACGGGTATTGGAACCCGGTTTTTATATTGGAGTAAGAGCTGTCTTCTGTAAAAGAAGATATGTGATAAAACAGTAGTGTGAGACGTGAGTTACATTGCGTTTTTGATTTCAATTTGAAATGTATGGTAAACTTGTTTATACGTCTTTGTCCTTTCAGCGTAAAGTTACACAACAAGACGTTTGCGATATGTCCATCGCGTGAATCGAACCCTGGATTTAAGCGTTGTAAGACCGTGAAGGTACTGGTAACCCACCAGTGGTGAGGTGTGTGGGTGGGAAATGTTGTAACATTGTTGTAAAATAGCAAATACGTGAAGATCGAAGGAACTCAGTCGTCATTTAGTTTCTCTCAAGGTCGCGTAAATATTAAATATAAGTTGTAATTTTTACTCAATCGGTTCTTAAAATTAATTATTAGAAACGTTATAGATATCAAGTAGGAATGCTGCGCGTTCATTACTGGCTCCTCTGTCAACTTACTTTGATACGTGATGTCATAGTTGACCAATGAAAAATAAACTGCTAATAATGTGCCAAATGTTTCCTTGTGTTAGTATTGCCATCTAGTACCAGGAGAACACACTATATGTTCCATTAAAAAAATATCTTAATTTTCATTTTGAAATAGGCCCGGCATGGACAAGCGTGTTAAGGCGTGCGACTCGTAATCTGACGGTCGCAGGTTTGCATCCCTGTCGCGCCAAACATGTTCGCCCTTTCAGCCGTGGGGGCGTTATAATGTACGGTCAATCCCACTATTCGTTGGTAAAAGAGTAGCCCAAGAGTTGGCGGTGGGTGGTGATGACTAGCTGCCTTCATTCTAGTCTTACACTGCTAAATTAGGGACGACTAGCACAGATAGCCCTCGAGTAGCTTTGTGCGAAATTCAAAACAAACAAACAAACCTTTTGAAATATTCGGTTTTATTTCATAATAAACCGAATAAAAATTTACTTTCATACGCTTCTAACATTCTGCATGAAAAACGAAACATTTCTGATGATAGAAGGTGAATTAGATACAGATTTTAATGTTTATATAAAACATATTAGCGTTAATGGTTTAATATTAACGAATGGTGATCCACGTATAGTAAATTGCATCGAAATTGAAATTTCAGTACAGATGTCATAAATATAAGGAAAGTGTGGATACGGGAGACAAATCCTATTAAATATAAATACAATTCATTTTTCTTCTTCTCATAGATTAAAAAAAAAGAAATCAAATTAATATCCTCCTGTTTTTAGAACGTGACAAAAGTAGTTTCAAATTCTGTCAGGTTGCTTGAACATCATGCCTGACTTAATCTTATCAGATCTGTGTTTTGACAGGATATCTGTCAATAACAGATCTACTATCTTTGTTTTTGTTTTCGTTTTGTTTTTTTTCATTCATAATATTGCTACACTGGCTTAAAGTTAAAACAACAACAACAATATTAACACACGCGTAATTTTGTGTAACTTGGATACCTCTGGATAAAATAAATTATGAGAATTGAAGTGAAGGGAGGAAACATTTTCGGCTGATGATGGTCATTTGTTTGCTTAAATTTCGCGCAAAGCTACACGAGGGCTATCTGCCCTATCCGTCCCTAATTTTGCAGTGTAAGATTAGGGGGAAGGTAGCTACTCATCACCACCCACCGCCAACTCTTGGGCTACTATTTTACAAACGAATAGTGGGATTATAACACCCCCACGGCTGAATAGGCGAGCATGTTTGGTGCGACGTGGATTCGAACCCGCGACCCTCAGATTACGAGTCGAACGCCTTAACCTACCTGGCCATGGCGGGCCTGATTATGGTCATTTGGCTAAAGTGACTAAACTATTCACGACACATATACGAGGGCTGTTCAAAAAATACGCGGACTGACGTCATAAAACAAAATGTACTTTATTTAGAAGTTACAGGTCTGGGACCCCTTCAAAGTACTCTCCTCCCCAACGCACACACTTATCCCAACGGTGTTTCCACTTGTTGAAACAGTCCTGGTACGCTTCTTTTGTAATGTCCTTCAGCTCTTTCGTCGCATTTGCCTTAATCTCGGTAATCGTCTCAAATCTTCTTCCTTTCAAGGGTCTTTTGAGTTTGGGGAACAAGAAAAAATTGCAAGGAGCAAGATTAGGGGAGTAGAGGGGGTGGGGAAGAACAGTGATCGAGTGTTTGGCCAAAAACTCACGAGTTCTGAGGCACAAATTTCGCAGCAACGCGGTGCATCTTCAATTTTTTCGGTCAGAATCTCGTAACAAGATCCAACTCATATCCCACACTCTTCAGCAGGCTCCCTGACAGTCAGACGTCGACTTGCCCGCACCAGGGTGTTGATTTTGTCGACGTGTGGGTCGTCAGTTGACGTGGAAGGACGTCCAGAACGCTCATCATCTTCAATGGACTGTCGACCATCCTTAAAACGTTCATGCCACTTGAAACATGCCGTACGCTTTATAGCAACATCACCATAACCCGTGTTAAGCATAGCAAAAGTTTCAGTCGCAGATTTTCCAAGTTTAACACAAAATTTCACAGCAAATCGTTGCTCCTTCTGGTCATTCATTCTGAAATCCGCTAAACGAAAAAATCGCACTTCACTTAAAACCGCGTAGCTAATACACAAATGAAGATATCTGCAATCGGGAAATGGCATCGTAATCAGCTGATCTGTGCGAACCAAGCGACACCAAGCGGATTCCCCTGGAACCAACTGGAGCCGCGCAATTCAAACAGTTCGCGTATTTTTTGAACAGCCCTCGTACATACAGGCATATGTACTTACAGTTTTAATCATTTTTGTACAAAAATTCGCTGCCAACTCACTCACTTTTAAACAATGAAAACAAAAGAAAAATTAGTAAACATAAAATAAACTACAACGTGATTGGTCAACTCACACCAATGAAACGCTTGAAAGATAAATAAAAGACATTTTTTGTCATTTACGGCTTAGTAGTTCCATTTTTAATAAAATAGTTTTGTTATATAATCAAGCGTAGAAAGAGAAAAATATAGTGATTCAGTGTTTATTAAACCACTCAGAGACCTAACACTTGCCCACCTCGGCGATTTTACCTGAAAAAAAAAATCTGATCAAGAGTTAACTAATCAGAGGGCGCCACAAATTAATTACCCTTGAAAACAATCAAAGATATCTCTCTCGCGCGTTCTTTGGGTATATATGTGTATACCCAGGAGTGTCAGGTGCACTTGACCTCTCCATTTTCTTTGTTTGTGTGGTCTGTTCAATATATTAATAATTATTACATGAGGGCCAGAGTAACCCGCATTTATGTATGTCGATGTATCTTTCACCAACAGTTCCTCGCTAATGTCTAGCAGACTCTGGCTCATAGGTGGCCTGTTTTTTTTTTTTATTTAATTATTATAATTATACATATATATATATAGCTTTTTGATTTTGTTTATCTGTTTAATATTGTTTTCTTAATGATCTAATGTATAAGTTAATCGGGGAAAGGTGTTAAAATCATCTTCTTCATATATGCAGTACTTGTCGAGTCCGCATAGTAGTTCATTTTTTCTCCAGTTTTAATCGAAATATTTGATTGTACTTTGTAGGAATCTATCTGCTATTGTTGGTGTGTTTGAATATTTATGCATAAACTTTGAAGAGATGGTCCTAGGTACTTTATATGCTGTCGTAAGTATTGTATTTTGTAATGACTGTAATTTGCTTTTCAGTTGTTCTTTACTTACGTTAATCCATGCTGGAGCTGCACAGTCTGTTTCAGGTGTTATATATGTTTAGGATGTTTTCAGGTGTTGCTCCACAGATTTTGCCAGTTAGACTCCTAGTATAGTTCGTACTTCTCCAGACTTTAGTTTTCACGTTGTTTAGATGGTTTGTCCATGTAAGTTTAGAATCATACGTTCGTCCTAGAAGTCTTGCGGATGTAGCAGTCTGGAGAACAATCAGAGATTTTTTACGATTGCTTGTTTAGTTTGAATTTCGCGCAAAGCTACAAGAGGGCTATCAACGACAGCTGTCCTTAATTTAGCAGTGTAAGACTAGAAGTAAGGTAGCAAGTCTTCACCAATCACCGCCAACTCTTGAGGTACTGTTTTACCAACAAATAGAAGGATAGACTATCACATAATAACACCCCCACCACTTAAAGGGCGAGCGTGTTTGATATGACAGGGATTCGAACCCGCGACCCTCAGATTGCGAGTCAAGTATCCTAACCACTTAGTCATGCCGGGCCTTGTTTGTTTAGAGAAAATCTACATTGGGCTATGCTTTGTCCATTGTGGGGAATTTAACTTCGAATGTTAACGTCAGTAAAGTAACCACTGTACCACCTGGGGGAGAAGGGGGCGCTTCTTAATAGTAAAAAATTCCGTTGAGTTCTGATGCAACGTAAACATATGTAACGAAGAATTCGTTGGTAAAAGAGTAGCCCCAGAGTTGGCGGTGGGTGGTGATGACTAGCTGCCTTCCCTCTAGTCTTACACTACTAAATTAGGGACGGCCGGCACAGATAGCCCTCGAGTGCGAAATTCCAAAAGCAAACAAACAAACAAACACACATTGTAAGACAATAAAAATACTTTAATGTTTAATTATTTTGAGTTTTTAGCTTTTGACTTTAGGTGAAACAAGTACAAATAAAATTAGGGAACTGTTGTACGTTAGTTATTTTGAAAGATTTTTCTTTTGTGATAAGTGTGGAAGACATTTTTCTGTTCTAGTAAACTATTTTAAAAGTTTACAAAGGCAGATTTCATTTCTAAATGTTATTCAGGTATGAAAAGAACTTGTTAATCTGGTGTAGTTAATGAATCAGTTCAGTTTATAATGGATCACAAGTTACAACCCATTCAACATGTGATATCACATTACTGTTACAAACAGTACAGGCCCGGCATGGCCAGGTGGGTTACGGCGTTCGACTCATAATCTGAGGGTCATAGGTTTGAATCTTCGTCACACCAAACAAGCTAGCCCCTTTAGTCGTGGGGGCGTTATAATGTGACAGTCACTCCCACTATTCATTGGTAAAAGAGTAGCCCAAGAGTTGGCGGTGGTGACTAGCTGTGGTAGTCACAGGTAGTGACTAATGCAGGTAGCCCTCGTGTAGATTTGCGTAAATTTCAAAACAAATCAAACTATTTTAGAATTTATAAATGTGAATTTTCTTGAAATACACAAACCTTAAATATTATTACTTTATGTATGACAAAATAAAATTGTGTAACTTTTCGTTTTCCTTTCTCTTTACCGTGTAAGTATACAGGTAGCACAAGAGAGATGTAGCCTTGACTACTGCTAAACTGACCAAGAATCAAAATAAATAGTTCTATACAAACGCAGTCTGTATCTACAGGTTTGTTCATTATTACAAGTAAGCTCATGGCTATGTGCTTGAATTTAAAGTACCATTAATCGAGAGTGGTATTTAGAGTATCCAGGGGTGTAGATCCTGGAGGGATGGAGGGTATACATCCCCCTCTTCATTTTAGGTGGGGGGTATGGTGCATACAATCATCCCCCCTATAGTTTGGTCTGTTGAATTGTTTTATTGCATCACAGGCCTACAAATTGTGTGTTTGTTCTTGTGATTCTCGTGTTTTTACCAATCGAATTATATAATTAGGCCTAGATATAGGCTTTTTCAGTAGCCGAAATGTACATCTTTAATATAGGCGTGCTTCTAAGCTTTTCGATCTAAGCAATAGTTCGTAAGTATCAGTCAGTAGTCCTAAGTATGCATGCAAGTATCCTGGCAACAAGATTACTCTGTGACTGCATGTTTACAGCTTTCAGGTTCGCGTAATCAGAGATTACCAATTTACAAATTGAACAGTCCACATAAGTGGTTGTAAAAATCATCCCCCCCCCCCATAGGGTGTAAAAAATCCACGCCCCTGAGAGTATCGACTCATATACAAGGCGAAACTCAATGTTATATGCTCACAGGTGAGAATAGCACTTAGTCACTACGCCTGTCCGTGCACAAGGTAGAAGGGGAAAAGTCGTGCTTGGTATCACTGAGGTTTGATGTAGAGGGCCTTCGTATTTACCTCATTTGTTATTCCCAGACTTCATTTTATTATAGCATTTTCTAAAACATGAGATTTATGCTAACCCAAATACTTGAACTGTTTATGAGCTCAATATTCACTGATAGATTTGGAACACCACCCTACAAACATTGCCTGAAGTGATGAACAATATGGCGTGCAGACTGATATCGGTAAACGTGAATACTACGTTGATCACGTGGTATGGAAAGGGATTATGGGAATGTACATTTTCATTGTTAGTCTTCAGATAATTATATGCGTTGTTTGGTAATCGTCAGATTTTGTACTTTTTTTGGGGCCACATTAAAATGTGTACGTTTTTGTGATGTCCCCATATATTAGACTTTTTAATAGTTTTCTTCAACATTTTAAAGCAGTATATTTACTACTTTTCAGTCCTAGTTCTGAGCCAGAAAATACGTTACATGTTTTGTGCTATATTTAACCATAGGCTTTTGTTTCTATTGCAGAAGTCAATTTAGGTGATATCCGATTTCTTGTCATTCTGTTTGTAAAAGTGAATTTGTCGTCTTCAAATAATTCAACTAGATAACACTTTAAGGAGAGAAAATCTATAGTTAAAGTTTAGCTGTTTCGTTTCCACCAGGTGGTTAATGTTGAAGCTTTCTCCTTAGTTTATTTTTGATATAAAATCTAATTCAATTTTACTTAGTATCCAGATTACTTATTCTAAATTCATTTCAGCCTGAATATGATGTGGTTATTAATTCGTCACACTGTAGAACAAACAGTCTAAGATTCAAGATGTGTTGCTATTGTAGGAAGTAGTTGCCAAGTTACAAGCTTGGCAATCAGTCTTGTTACTTATTTCAAAGAACCACTTGGTGGTCAGTAATTCAGCATTAGGATAACTATACTTGAACCCTAAGGGTTCCGGAACTGGCCGTGCAACCAATGTACACATGAGGTGCTGCTCAAGTTAAAATATTCCAGTTTAATTAATCTTTCCTATTTCTATTTTAAATATACACACTTGTATGTATACACATTTTCGTGAACCTAAATTCTTTATGCATGTTTTACATCACTACCGACCTCTATCATTTTTGTCAATTGTTGATTTAGCATTTAGTTTTTTTGCGTTTTACATCCAAGTCTGTTTTAATTTGTTTTGCCACTAACGACTCAGCCCCTATTACTTTTACGGATTTTACTCTTTTGTGTCTTTTCGTATTCCATGTCTTGAAATATCACACACACGTAAGCAAACCGCATCCATCCATCCATAAACACGGTCTGAAAATGGTTTTGCCAACCTGAATTTAATAATGCTAAGAAAAGCTTCTTCTTTCCATAAAGTGATCACAGCTTACCAGTTAGATTTTAACTAGTATCAGGATGCGAAGTTGATTGTTAGATCTCCAATGTAATGAGAATTATGAAATTTGGTTTTGTTTCCAAATTTAACACATAACTACACGAGGGTTATCTGTGCTAGCCGTCCCTAATTTAGTAATGGAATATTAGAGGGAAGGTAGCTAGTCGTCACCACTGACCGACAACGCTTGGGTTACTCTTTTATTTACAAATAGTGTGATTTACTGAAACAGTATAACGTGCCCACAGCTGAAAATGTTTGGCGTGATGGGGATTTGAAACTGCGACTCTCAAATTGAGAGTCAGGGATCTAACCATTTGTCTATACAGGGCCTTGAGAGAAGGCAGCTAGTGAATACATCGCTCATTGCCAATTTTTGGATGAGAGGAATTCGGGCCTGTTAATGGAATTAGCCCTAAGCATCAGGCTATGCCAGGCTGGATCATGTAGAGAGAATAGTGAAAACTTTAGTAAGTCGTGTTGAAGATGGAAAATAAATCATAATAAGAATTGAAGACGTAAAAGAATTAGATTTTTCTTTTTAAATGTAGGTTCCAAGAAGAGACTGGTATTAATAGTGCAAAGACAAAACTTTTTGAAAACAATATGCAGAAAATAATGATTTCTTTAAATCAGCTGTGCTGTTTAACATTTATCGTATAAAAACAATACGATAATTATAATGTAAAAATAATACTGGAATGATAATATTTTTTTGAAAATGTAATGTTCTAGGCATCTGCTTAACGGAAACTACTGTTATCACCACCACTAACAACAATAGAAGAAAATTCTTTTCTTGAAACTATTATTTGAGTAACTGCTAGGTGTTTGAAGTGAATTGGACCATATAAGAGCACATGCAATGTGATATGCTCTTCTGTAGAAGTTGAGCCATACAACCGTACATGTAATGTGACGTGCTCCTCTGTAGAAATATTTAGTGAATAAACTTCGTATATATTGATAAATAATTTAATCGATATTAAACTATTAAAGTACTCGTACATGATTGAGTTTTTACGATTTTGTTAGTAATCGAATTTTCGATTAATGATTCAGCACTGACAAGTTTGTTTGTTTTTGAATTTAGCGCAAAGCTACACTAGGGCTATCTGCGCTAGCCGTCCCCAAATTAGCAGTGCAAGACTAGAGGGAAGGTAGCTAGTCATCACCACCCACCGGTAATTGTTGGGCTACTCTTTTGTCAACGAAGAGTGGGATTGACCGTCACATTATAACGTCCACACGGCTGAAAGGGCGAGCATGTTTGGTGTAACGGGGATTCGAACCTTCGACCCTCAGATTACGAGCCGAGCGCCCTAAACACTTGGCCATACCGGGTCAGCACTGACAAAAACAAGAAGTACGCGAGTACGTGAGAAAATATGAAGACCAGGTTATGTATTCACGGAGTTACTTGCTTCCTCTGGAAAATAAAAAAAATATAATTCATTATTAATTCAATATATGCACGTGACTTATTTTTTATTTTACAATTACACACTACTTTGCCCCCACCTCCTCAGAAAAAAATACCTGCAGACGCTCTGCCTGTATTAACTGGTCTTGGCATTTTAATACGTTACAAATGGTCTACTTTACTCATGAGATTCGAAGCAGACCCAATTATCAAATTAGTATGACAGCTGGAACTATGAGAGTGACGTAATACTCAGATGTTTGAAAGAAGTTGAGTATACAGGTACAGAGACACGTGCTCTGCGCGAACAAGAATAGAAATAAATGTTGGTTCAACAACGAAGACACAAACGTTTCATTATTTAGTAAATCTTCTGAAAATGGTGTCGTACAGACACTAACACATGTACAGACTTTTTAAGGGAGGTCTCTGTTCTTAATAACTATTTGTTGTGTAATATTTTACGGTTGTATTTTATAAAATTATAAACATATTTTACACAAGTGTCGTTTTTAAACAATGAATTGAGTTTGATTTATTTATGAAAATCAGTTCTGAGGAACCCCCCCCTACAAAAGTTACTCCTGGTCCAACAAGCTCTTTTTTTTTTTATTTCGCGCAAAGTTACACTAGGGCTATCTGCGCTAGCCGTCCCTAATTTAGCAATGTAAGACTAGATGGAAGGCAGCTAGTCATCATCACCCACTCTTGGGTTACTCTTTTACCAACTAAGAGTGGGATTGACCGTGAAATTATAGCGCCTTCACGGCTTTAAAGGGCGAACATGTTTAGTGTGACGGGATTCAAACCTGCGACTCTCGGATTACGAGTCGAGTGCCTTAACTTCCTGACCGTGCCGAGCCTGCAAGTTCTTAATCCAGCTTATAATTTCTAATATTTCTGTGAGAAACTTTGCCACTGGAGTGAAAATAATCAACATTAGATAACCTAATAACATGTCCCTCGCTGGTACAGTGGCATTAGATAACCTAATAACATGTCCCTCGCTGGTACAGTGGCATTAGATAACCTAATAACATGTCCCTCGCTGGTACAGTGGCATTAGATAACCTAATAACATCTCCCTCGCTGGTACAGTAGTTGGTCTGCTGATTTCCATTGGTGGGCTCAGCAGATAGCCCGATGTGGTTTTGCAATAAGAAAACACACACACGCTAATAACATCTTCGGTGCAGTTATATTCCTTATCGAAACCTAAGTTTAACGTTACAGTGCTCGTATCATAAATATGACGAATTATAGCACGTGACTCGTTACTGCGGAACGCGTGAAACGTTTTGGGACCTCAGGTGTTTTGAGTACCTCAGACGTAAGAAATATCTTTCTCAAATTTTTGATAATTACTTTGTCTTCGAGCTATAGCACTGTACTCTTTCTTTAATTAATTAACTGTTTCTACATTTAAAATGTTTGTATTTATAGCTTGCTACACATCTCGTATTTAACATAATGATACTTGATATGTATTGACAATAATGTGAAACCAATGTGCAATACTGTTCGTATACACGTCTCGTTGTTCTTTTTCATCTTACATCCTGGACCCGGCATGACCAGGTGGGTTAAGGCGCTCAACTCGTAATCTGAGGGTCCAAGGTTCGATTCCCTGTCGCACCAAACATGTTCGTCCTTTCAGCCGTGTGGACGTTATAATGTTATGGTCAATCCCACTATTCGTTGGTAAAAGAGTAGCCTAAGAGTTGGCGGTGTGTGATGATGACTAGCTGCCTTCTCTCTAGTTTTACACTGCTAAATTAGGGACGGCTAGCGCAGATAGTCCTCGTGTAGCTTTGCGCGAAATTCAAAAACAAACAAACAAACATCTTACACCCGCTCAGATAGCCCAGTTGCTTTGCGCCATAAAGCGCCATTTTATATAAAAACAAGCCCAAGTTTTTTACAACGACATATTTATATGCAATAGCTAAAACTGAGGCGGGGCGTTTAAATGATTCGAAAAGCAACAAGTTAAATAAAGTTTACAAAAGCCCACGTTTCTCACTTGATAAGAGACGATGAGGCTTAAGTTTTAATGCTAGTTGATGATTTGTTTTTGTTTGTTTTTTTTAATTTCGCGCAAAGCTACTCGAGGGCTATCTGCGCTAACCGTTCTTAATTTAGCAGTGTAAGACTAGAGGGAAGGCAGCTAGTCATCACCACCCATCGCCAACTTTGGGCTACTCTTTACCAACGAATAGTGGGATTGATTGTAACATTACAACGCCCCACGGCTGAAAGGGCAAACATGTTTGGTGCGACCGGGATTCGAACCCACGACCCTCGAATTACGAGTTGAACGCCTTAACACACTTGGCCATGCCGGGCCGCTAGTTGATAAGAAACCATTTAAGAAGTTTCAGCTCAATTAATACGTTCTTAAAAAATAATTTTAATTATTGTACACTTAGGTATATTTGCTCAAAAAAAACATTTGGAACTTTAACAGTTCCGTACGTAATCTGAAAACGTGTAGTTTGGACTTCCTAGTGGATGACGTTGGTCAATCCTAGAGCTATGAAACAAGATTACTATTAAATGGCCAATAAAAGTTAGAGGTCAAAAGTTCATAGCCAGGTGTGACATAGTAGGAAGCGTATTTCTGTGGGCAGCACCCTTTACTCATTCCAACTTAGATTTGCCTAACTTTCCCTACCTAAGGTCGTCATTTTTCCACAGGTGTTTGAATATTAGAGAGGTGGCGAGATTTTGGCACCTTCAAGATTCGTGGTTCATGTCCTGTAGATGCAAAAATGCTCACCCTGCTTTAAGGCCGTGGGCTCTTTGTACAAAGGATGGTTAAATACCACTCTTTGATTGGATTTTGTTAACAGCGTTCATTTTCTCTAATTGGTTATTTGACATGAAAGAAAAGTTGTATACATATATAACTTTACTGTATAATTTTATTCGAAAACTTCAAAGTAAAGGAACTAAATAAGCCGATTATGGCGCAAAGGTTTTTATAACGACGTATCCACGATCAAGGATTGTGGCAATCCCAAAGACTTGCGAAATATTTTTCTTCTTAGCACAACGTTCATAGCTAGTAAATCTTTCTTCTTAGCACAACGTTCAGTAAATCTTCCTTCTAAAATGCATTACTGATAACTTCATTTGCAAACATTGAAATGTTAGATCTCTCTCTCTCTCTCTCGTGACTTGGGTGATCTTATGTACCCTGAAGGGTCAGGTACACTATCTCTTCCTCCTTCCTTCACTTTCATAGTCATACAGTATGAGTTGGTATGGCTACTGCTTTAGGGTCAGAGTAGTCTGAGTTTACTCTGTCCCTTTTCAGAACAATGTCCATGTGTTACTTTCGTACATTTGTCGATATGAATTTGTACTGTCAGTAGGAAGTCCAGTTTGATGGTGGCCTTTTGTTTTTTTCTCCCTTTTTGATATTATTTTATTTAGTTTTTATTTATTTATTTTTATGTTTAAAACGTATGTTGATCGGGGAGAGATGTTTAGGACCATCTTTACCATGTATGGTTCGCATAATAATTCATTTTTTATCCAGGTTTTATCAAATTACGTCGCTGTACTATGTAGGAGTCTATCTACTATCGTTGGTATGTTTGAATATTTGTGTATGAAATTAGATGATGTGGTTCTGGGAACTCTGTATGCTGTTATGAGTTGTGTGTTTTGTATTGTTTGCAGTTTGGCTTTTATAATCTTATTACTTACATTAATCCAAGCTGGAGCTGCATAGTAAACTGCTGGTCTAATATATGTTTTGTAAATTTTTAACACATTGTATATTGTCTGTTGATGCTCCACTGTTCTTGCCAGTTAGACTTCTAGCATAGTTGATTTTTCGCCAGACTATACTTTTAATTTCATTTAAATGGTTAATCCATGTTAATTTTGAGTCACAGGTTAGACCGAGAAATTTTGCCGATGTGGAAGTCTGAAGTAATGTTCCATTCATTTTTTCTATGCTTTGTCAGTTTGCTAAAATACAATTAGTTATGTTTTTACTGTATTTATTTTGATTCTATATTTTGGGCACTATTCACTTATTCTATTTAACTGTGGTTGTATGTTTGTGGCTGCTATTGTTGGTTTTGGGACACTTTTACAGACTGCCACATCATCAATAAACTGTGAAGAAAATCCATGATCCTTCAGTGGCATATTGTTCACATACATGATGAAGAGTATAGGACTAACCACCCCTCCTTGAAGGGCGCCAGCTTCTGGAGTAAAGTACTCAGAAAAGGTTCTCACATATTTGTTGTTTTCCAAAAAGTTAGATAACCAGAAAATAATTCCATGCGGTAGTCCCATTTCATTCATACGGAATCGTAAACCATTGTGCCATACAGTGTCGAATGCTTTCTCAACGTCAAGAAAGCAGGCGACAGTACATTTTTTTTTTTTGAAGTTATTATTTCTTCAGTTAGTCTTACTAAGTGATCACTTGTTTGTCTAAATTTCCTGAAGCATGTTAAGATGCTGGATTGATTTGATTTGTTTTGAATTTCACACAAAGCTACTCGAGGGCTATCTGTGCTAGCCGTACCTAATTTAGCAGTGTAAGACTAAAGGGAAGGCAGCTAGTCATCACCACCCACTGCCAACTCTTTTAACAACGACTGACCGTAACATTATAACGCTTCAACAACTGAAAGGGCGAGCATGTTTGGTGTTACGGGGATTCGAACCCGCGACCCTCAGATTACGAGTTGAGTGCCTTAACCATGTGGCCATGCTGGGCCCGATCTGTTGGATCAATTGTTTTTAAATATCCGTGTTTATACTGTTTAACTATATCTCATATTTAGGAAACACTACATACTGAAACCTACTCATAATAGGATCCAGGACAACGTCTCACCTTCGTGATCACTTCAAAACAACCAAACTTTTGATGTTACATTCCTTTTCATAAATACAGTTTTGAAAAAAAAATTGGCGTTAATTTAAAAAGGACAAGATGCATATTTTATGAAAAATTGTAACTATAAGACTTGATAATTAATAATAATGTAATAATTAAATGAAGTCAATCACCAAAATTTCTCTAATTTTTACAAATATTCAAGAAGTTTCAATTTTTCTTTACATGAATTGATTCATCATATTTTTTTTGTGTTCAGACAAAACTGTTTTCGTATCGGTATGACTTTTGTATTTTCGAATCATTTTTTGAAAATTTTAGTCTCTTGTAATGGACTGAAAATTTGTTTTATTAGAATAGAACCATTTCTTTCTAATGACATGCCATTTTATGCAACAAAGTGCCGAATTTTTTACAACAACGTGTAATTTCTCATCTTGAAAAATACAATCTATAATTACCAAATTACCTACCTAATTAGATTCTCACTTGGAAACAAACTTTCAAGATTCTTTAAAGAAGTAATAACAAACAAATAAAAATGTAAAATAAAGAAATATTTCTGTGACAAGAGTTTTCAAAATCTGGTTCGACTTTGTCCATCTCCTGCTCATAATAATTGATTTTTCCTATATTGTATTAACGATGTACGTTATGCTATAGTGCTTGTAAAAATATTTTTGTTCGTCAGGATTCTTATGAAATAGTAAAATGGAAACCTTGAATACCCAAACAGACATTAAAATAGCCATTTTTTTAAAGTTTATCTCGTGATAGTTCTGTTTTTTCTAAAGGAATAGAAAGAAATTATATTTAAAAATTTAGTAGCATTAAACTGCCACATTCTTCGCAATCTTTTAGGGTACCTTAACAGGGACCGGTTTCTAGTTGTTTATGTTAACCATCAATCGTAAGTAGGTTGTTTATGGTTAGACAAGACAGTTTGGTTGCTAGCTTTTATTTACACACTGTAAATAAATATAAAGAACTAGAAGTGTCATGTGCGTACCTGAAGGTAATCAAGATACTAAAGGGATATAATAATGTTGGAGGAAAAAAAAATTAATAGTTACAGAAATACTTTATTATAACTCTGACAATTTTTTTTTATTTATCTCATACAAAAATATTGTTCCAACCCAATATCTAACTTCAGAGCCAGATTGTTTTATTTATTTATTTGCAAACTGAAGAGTAGTTTAACGTATAACTTGAGATACAAATAGACGAATATGTATCATAACCAATAAAAAGATTATAAAAAAACACATCGGTCAACATAAAATATTCGTAGTTATTTTTCAAAATCTGGTACCATGCATGTCCCAGAACATTTAACATTTGACCCGTGAAATCCTTTATCAACTTAACTGATAAAGTGTTTAGTGTTACATTATGTTTCAAGACATGCATTTGCTCAGATTCTTTAAAGAAATATATATATTAGGTAAATAATGGATAAACAAATTCAGAACGACATTTAATTAAAATACATTTTTAACGCAAGAAAAAAGAAGAAAATATACATTACATGAACAACGTCAATATACATCATCAGCCTACCAGTTGAATTTTCTGTCAGTGGAATGCTTGGAAATATATCAATACGTCAGTGTTCAACCAAAGATTTTAACATCTGATGCTCATTGTATGGAACATGAAAGATAACATTTCGTTGATAGTTACACCAGACAGTGGTTGAACTAATACTTGAACAATAACCATCTTTTTTTGTTCTCAACACCTGCTTGTAGAATATTTCACTTTATTTTTTATTCCTGAAAGCCTCGCGCATATGGAACAAATTATACTTCTATTCTGAGTTATTAAAACAAAAGAAAGATTAAACAGCAGGCAGAAGACCAGACTGGTGACGATGAGGCAAAATGATCGATCGAATAGTGTACCTTGTCATAGTCTGTCGGGCCCCCAAGCAGAGAAAGATCGAATAGCGTATCTTGTCATAATCTGTCGGGCCCCCAAGCAGAGAAAGATCGAATAGTGTACCTTGTCATAGTCTGTCGGGCCCCCAAGCAGAGAAAGATCGAATAGTGTACCTTGTCATAGTCTGTCGGGCCCCCAAGCAGAGAAATTTGGTGGAACTTTACTCCTGCTATTTCTTCTAGCTAAGAAAATTTCAAATAAACCATCAAGACATATTTTTGTGCCTCATCTCATGTGTAGTCTCCCAATTCATAGCGTCTAAAATAATATTGAATATTAATGTAAAACAGTGCTCATTTTAAGTTTAAAAAATTACAATCATACCTTTAGAAAAATAATCCTAATGCTCACTTAAGATAAAAGAAACGGTTAACCACGAATAAACCATGTCAGTCAAACATTTGTTAACACTAATAGTACGGATGATTGGTAATTGCAATTCCATAATTATTTTTAGTGGAAAATCGTCAGTCATTTTTTTAAAAAAAAATCCTTTAATTGTAATAATTTTCTTATTTCATATAAAATAGATGTTTGTATGAGTTTCTATACATATTTTTATATTAATATAAAGTCTACCTTCGTCTGAATATCTTACGTTATTTACAAATGCAATACGTGATCGTATATTTATTAAGAGTCACTATTTTAAAAATACGTCCCTTATTCCCTATATCCAATCTGAAGAATTAATCTAACAAAGTTTCAAGTCTATTTTAATATATTCTCAAATAAGATGAAAACGCGATACGAAAAAATAAGTAGAAAACAAAACAAAGTGATTAAGAAAACATTTCAAATTACAGCAAAACTAACTTGTCAGCTAATTTATCAAGTAACATAAAGTCGAAGACAATTAATTTAATAATTTGTTTGTAATAAATCGTGTGTAGTATGGATTTATAGTTTTGTAACCAATGCGTGGTTAATAAAATATTGTCACACACATTTATTTAATAGGTTTAATTTTTCTCAATACGCGAGTAAATAGACAATATATGCAAACAATACGCTAAGTTCACAAAATTTAAAACACCCCAGTAAGATACTTAAAACTATTGATGATTCTCTCTTAAAGAGAAGCCTACAAAATATACCCAGCTTCTTTGACTCAAGTACAACCGCCCTAAAATTACTTTTTAACTAGAGTTTTCACGAAAAATAAGTTTTAAAGATGAGTTTGTGTGTAAAACTACAACCAAGTACTTAGCTCAATAAATGTTGGTTATTATGTATATTTACAATATTTATTTTACAACAATTTACGCCTCCTACAATTAGTAATAGTAATGTTTCTGCTTTTACCATCAAAATCGGTTTGGTTACTTTTAAAATAATACAATATCAGCGTAATTCATTATGTAAAAGTAGTTTTTTTAAAAATTGAAACTGGAGACAAAAAGCCTATTAAAACGATTAAAACAAGTGCATACTTTAAAAGATAGCACCTAATTTATTTTATTAATGTGATTAAAGGATGTCTTTTTCTAGATGTCGCTAGTATCTCACATTACATATTTGATTTAACCCGCGATTCAACGGTAACTTAAAATTGATATTCTATTAATGAAAAAAAATAATTTGTCCGCGTTAAACCATTTTCTTGTGTGCGCCAGATAAAACGATTTAGTTTGGTAAAACTTGCATTTGTTGTTGCATTTCAATGCAAGTCACATGTGGTATCTTTTATGACATTGTTCTCAATTTTAACACATTTTGAATTACATGTACAAAAGAAAAAAATAAGACTGCTAAAAGCTAAACCCTTCTTGGATGAAGAAATTCCAACATTAGACTACCAAGTTAAATTCCTTAAGCTTGTTTCGCATTTAACCACAGTGAGTTAATTACCACAATATGGTAAATTTTAAAAATAACTTTACCGAGAAGATTCGTAACTGTGTGCCTTATAGCGGGTATTATTTTGGTTAATTCGTACGTATGTGTAATCATACGTTATGAATTATGCTCTAAATAGAAGCTTAATTATGTCTATAATAGAGGCTTAATTATATCTAGAATAGAAGCTGAGTTATGAAATGATAATTTGACATGGGTTCTTCTGCTTAAACTTAAACGCATCTCTTCCATGTTTTTTATTATTTATATGCAATATTCTTTGTGATTTATTTAATAATTCATAGTGTGTACGTAAGTTTACATACTTCTAGGTTATTTTATGGATTTGTAACAAAAATTATTAATACTGGAGAAAGATTAAAAGATTTGATTATGATAAAACTACAATATCGAAGCTCAGGATTGGATTAAGGGAGGGAGGGGAGAGTAAATGTGTGGGAATGTATCGGTTCTCCAGGGTTGAAGAAGCTGTTGACTAAAAGAATCAAAGTAAATTAATCTAAGAATGGATAAGTCATTAAACAAGAATAGTTTGCGCCTTTCTTCACTATGACAAAAGCAATCCTAGTCGTTTCATATAAGCCCATTATTTTATAACTTTTCATTAACATGTTATTACAGGTTAACTTTCCATGAATATTTGGTTAGTCATTTAACAACAAATTCATTGTAATTACTTTATATTTATTATAAATATCACAATTAGTATTTTGTACATTATCTGGTTATCATGTGCATTTGTGTATTGCTTAAACTGTGGTTAAATATACTACTGAATTGTACTTGACTTATTAATGAAGTTTTACGGGGACCTCAAGTCTTTAATCTGGCCTTGCCTAAGCCCCAACATGGAAAAATAAAGAGCGGTTTTGGTATTTCAATTCTATTAAGATTTTCAAAGTGGAATATATTTTTTTGAAATCAAGAGATTAGACCATGTTCTATGTGAAAGTTTAAAAACATGCCGATTACTTGATCTATAAATGTGAAAGTCAATCCTATATCTAACCCTGTAGATAATGTTAAAATTAATAATTTTTTAATTCAAAACATTTCAAAGTAAATCGAGAATATGCTACACATAATGCATAATAGTTCTGCTACATATATACTGGTCGGTGCTTAAACAGTTGTATGTCCGAATTTAGTACACACACCTATTTGAGTAAATGTTATGTATAGCATAGAGTTAAGGTTATTTGTGATTAGGTCACGATGCATTTAGAAAACAATGAAACTCCCCCGTATCAGGAATAATAGTACACCTTTAACTAATATGAAGAAGTTAACACCTTTATTAAGTTATTTTCTAAAGTCCCTTATAAATGCAAGGTCCTACTTTTAGTGTATTTTTTTTTTATTGAACCCCACTTCGATCCCCTATTCCTTTCCCCCACTTTCATTAGCGTGTCCTAAACTGTGATATTATATCTGTAGAAACACATTCCATTAAATTTGTATAATCTATCACAATTATACAACAAAATGAAACTATCCAACTTATGTACGTTTCGAATGTGAAGTGCTCTAGTAAGTTTAGCTTACACAACTTCAAGTCATGTAAAGTATATATGGAAATTTTCTGATGTAGGGCCTCACAGTTAATAGGCGACTCACACATGAAAATATGTGAAAGTTTGTTAACATGTTGGTAGTTATTTGATGCCAGCACCTTATATTTTTAAATTTTTTTCCACAGTTTCCGTGAACCACTTAACGAGTTTTCTAATCGTCCTTTACGTGTATTAAAGCTGTTAAGTTTTTTACCTCGTTTTGTGGAGGTTAGTAAATCACTCATTCTTAATCTTATAACCTAAAAGCACTTTTTCAGTATCCATTCATCTTGATAAAACTCTAAGAACACTCATTTCTTTCTGTTCAATACTTTGTTCATGATTGTCACCAGAGCCTGCTTCTCGGGTGATTCCCGCCAACTGTCAATGTGACGTAAGGCTTCGTTGCAGTGCTTTTGTGCCAAGAGTTTCGTCTGTTCAAGGCCCTCGCTCTAAAAGAAACCATAAAGTATTGAAAATGTTAAATATTTACATATCTACATGTAGATATGTAAATAAATAAACCAAATATGATTCTCGCTTAATGAAGTAAATTAGGCATACATAAGAAATGTAAACAAATCCAAAAACTGCAAGTCACAGGATCTATTTCAAACTATCTGGCTACTGTAACACATTTATAAATATTGTCGTATACAATTAATTAATAAAACATTTTCTGATAAACTGGTTTGTTATTCACACTGAAATTGCTTTTTAAGAATTAATTAAATTTTCCATAATTTGGATTGATCAATAGAATTTTCTAGGGTTTCACAGTCTCTTCCTACAGCATATATTCTCTTAGTATGTAAGGAACAACGGATTACTCTAGAGACAGGATGGATAGGTGGAAATGGGTTATACTGGTTAAAACCAAAAAGGCCCTTTTGACTTAGATACAAATAAAAATCAAAAATTGGATTTCTCATCGAGAATATATACGTTTGCAACTGTATCACTACGACAAAAGTGATTTTATTCATTTCAAATCTGTTATTTTCTAACTTTTATTAACGTTATTACATCTTATTCTTTCATGAATAGTTGGTCAGCAGCCTTAAAAATCTTATTATAAGTACCGAAATTATTTGTGTGTATTGATCAAACTGTGGTTAATAAATAGTATTGAACTGTATTTGACTTAGTTAAGAATGCAAGTTCTGAGAGCCTCCTTGCAAAATTTACATCAGATCCTAAGTCTAAACGACTCTGTAGATATGTTAAACCACTTATTATATAGATAGCATTTATCAAGGGATTCTTAACACTGATGAAGGTTGGTCTCTTTATTGAAGTCTTCCTGTCTTCTAATGTTACTCACTGTTACCAAGATTAATGATGCTAATGATGTTTTAGGTTACATGCTAAATCAAGCTGTTGGAATACTTGATTCTGACTATGTTTCAGGCTAAGTGCTGAAACTTTCTCTTGGAATGAATAATACTAATGGCATTTCAGGTTACATGCTAAATCCATGTTGTTGGAAACACTTGATACTAACGACGTTTAAGAAACATGCCAACATTTCCAGAGAGTTGCTGACTACAAAACAGTTATTATAAGTGCTTCATTACTTAAAATTGATGAATACCTTCATTACTGCTTCATAGGCCTGTTCAACGTCTCCAGGATGTGAAAACCTTCTCATTATCAATGTATTCAGTTCTGGAAACTAGAAAATAAAAGGAATTAATGAAGAACTACAAACACACATCAAAAGAAATGTAAGATAATTCTGTTTGTATTTGGTGTTTTAAAAAAATGTACTGTCAGTAGAAATGTCTGTAGAGAGCCTGGGAACAACCATCTTGCTTGCATCTTTATCTGGTGAGTATATTTTTTTTGTAAATTACTAGAGTTGATGACAGATGACCCTCAGTGAGGCCATTCAAAAGAATTTCACTGTATGCAACAACCTACAAGTTTTGAATTTTAAAAGACATTGAAACTACCATAATCGATAATTGTATAACATTCAGTCCACCTAGAAAATTTCTCATGTTAAAGTTGTTTAAAGGAAATAATAAAAGTAAAAATACTCAGTATATATATATGCATCAGATATATATTTCTTTATGAGAACCAGTTCATTCTGTACTTTAGGAAGCTTCCCACTGGCACAGTGGCATGTTTGCAGACTCACTCTGTTAGCAACCAGGTTTCGATTCCCATGGTGAGTAGAACATGGATAGCACATTATGTAGCTTTGTGCTTCATAACAAACAAACTTTAGGAATTTATTATGCACAAGTAAAGTTTTTCTCATCTTTAAGAATACGTGATCTAATGGGTCATTTTATGTTAAATCTCTTCTAACATTTTCAAATACTTTCAACATAATATATAGCACACACTTTAAAGTATCTACATTATGTTCTTACAAAAAATTAAACAGATAAAACATAAGTTAACATCATTATTGTTTGTTTGTTTTTGAATTTTGAGCAAAGCTACACAAGGGCTATCTGCACTAGCCATCCCTAATTTAGCAGTGCAAGACCAGAGAGAAGGCAGCTAGTCATTACCACTCTCGATCAACTCTTGGGCTACTCTTTTACCAATGAAGAGCTGGATTGATCATCACATTACAACATCGCCATGGCTGAAAGGGCAAGCATGTTTGGTGTGACGGAGATTGGAACCTGCGACCCTCAGATTACGAGTCAAGTGCCTTAACCTACTTGGCCATGTTGGGCCTAACATTATTATTATTTTATTTAATAAATCTTAATAAATGTTGATCTTCAGGTATACTCCAGTAACATTAAGTTTTCTCCAAAGTAGATATCAATTTATATCAGAACTGACTACAGTTTTGTTAGTGCAAGTCTTATTTTGAACTCAACAGCATTAAAGTATAGATATTACCACTTTCAGATTTAGAGAAATTTAAAATTCTAATGTCTCTTTGTGTACTGTGCAGATAAACAGAACATTAGATATTTTAACCCATCTGTAGAAGACTGCTCTAGTTATATGATGTCTTTGTGATTATTTGTATATCTGGATAGGTTGACATTGTTTTAAATTATAAATAACTGCAGCTGTAATTAGATCTCAAATTGGTCAAGAAATGGGTTATGAGCTAAAAGTTGGTACTTCATAAAAATATCAGAGCCATTCTGTAAACCACTGTCACGGCTAATAACAAAAATAACGTGTTCTTAATTTCGTGCAAAATTACAAGAGGGCTATCTGTGCTAGCCATTCATAATATAGACTAAAGGGAAAGCAGCTAGTCATAACCACCCACCACCGACTATTGGGCTATTCTTTTACCAATGAATAGTGGGAGTGACTGTCACATTATAATGACCCCATGGCTAAAAGAGTGAGCATGTATAGTGTGATAGTGATTTGTACCCTGACCCTCAGATTGCGAGTCGAACTCCCTAACTACGTGGCCATGCTGGGTCATACAAAAATATAAATACACGGAAAAAAGTAGTTATTCATATATTTTCCAGAAATGAGAATCAAAATTCTGGAGGTCTGAATACAAGTGCTGGAACTTTGAGAAAAATTAAATGTGGAGGAATTTGGATAGGCTTGGTTTTATCTACAATTAATTTACAATAACAATACCAGTTTGTCATATTCAACATCATTATATTTTATTTACAATGAAAGTTTTTCTTACCTTTTCGCAGGCAAAAAGAACTGGTGATGTTGCCAAACCCAGCTTTAGATCAGCTGCAGCAGGTTTTCCCATTTCGTCCTGACTTGACACAAAGTCCAACAAATCATCAACCAACTAAAAGTTAAAAAAAAAAAAAGTTTCTCAAAATCCAAAAAATTGTCAAGCAGCTAAATGTTAAGGACTTTTCGAAGAGTCCACCAAATCGTGAACTTTCTGAAATTGAAAATAGTTTGCACGTTCCAATAACTGATTAATCTGTCTTTGTATTTAGCATTTATGGCAAAGCTACAAAGGCTGTCTACCATTGTCCTTAATTTTGAGTAACTGGTTAGCAGAAACTTACCATCCACTATGTACGCTAATGGATTGATTGACAATTTTATAATGCACTCACAGCTTAATGTGTGTTCTCCACTGGGACAGCAGCAAATCTACGGATTTACAACTCTAAAATCAGGGGTTTGATTCCCACTCGGTGGACACAGCAGATAGCTCAATGTGGCTTTGTTATAAGAAAAATACACTAAAACAACTTAATGTGAAGGAAATATTTCATGGTGTAATATCGCACAAATTATAACCAAGCTTGCCAGCTGTGGTTTTCAGAGCATTACGTTCAAGATGGAAGTGGGCACAAAGTTCAACAAATCGTCAACAAGCTAGAAGTTTTTCTATTTAGAGAAAAACTTCACAATGGGCTATTTGTGTTGTGCCTGCTTCTAGGATCTAAATCGAATTTTAATGCCATAAGCCATCAGGCTTACAGAGGAGGGACATCACATAAATGTATATATATTTTGCAAGCAACAAACTCCATTTACTAAATAATGAATAGTTTTGTATCATTTGGCAAAGCTATTCTACCACTTTCAAGAGTACTTTTTTTTTTTATTGTTGTTCAGTACAAAGCCACACAATGGACAATATGTACTGTATCCACCAGGGATATCAAAACATTATGTCTAACATGATAAGGCCTCAGACATAACAATGAGCCACCATGGGGTTATCACTAATTAATGTCTGTCTTAACAGTACTTAATGAAATAATTGTTTGTTTGTTTGAAATTAAGCGCAAAGCTACACAATGGGCTATCTATGCTCTGCCCCCATGGGTATCGAAACCCAGTTTCTGTCAGTGTGAATCTGCAGATATACTACTGTGCCACTGAGGGGCTAATGAAATCAACAAACCAGTTTTTGTGATTAACGTCTAATTTGACTCTATCTAAGAAACAAAACCAGACTACTAACAAAAGCTAGTTTAATATTATTTATTGAAAACAAATACTCTAATATTTGTTTATTTTTGAATTTATGCAAAATGATACACTAGAGCTGTCTGCATCAGCCTTTACTTTAGAAATGATAAAGTAGAGGGAAAGTAGCTAGTCAACACCACCCACTGCCAACTCTTAGGTTACTTTTCTACGAACACATAGTGGGATTGACCATCACATTATAATGCTCCCATGGCTGAAAGGGCGAGCATGTTTGGTATAACTGGATTTGAACCCGTGACCCTCAGATTATGAGTCGAGTGCCTTAACCACCTGGCCATGCTGGGCCTTAGCATGTTTGTTGATGGGATGTGATGGAAACGATATATATTGGTAAACTATATATAAGGAAAGTACAACCCCCTTCTATTATTATGTCTATTTTAATTAAATGTTTCTCTACATTACATGGTTCACTAAAATGTAGGGTTTGTAAAAGTCAAGATCTCCCACATGCATCAGTTATAAGGAAGGACCTCGCGTACCTTTCAATGAATGATAGCTACTGGATGTAGGAATGACCAAAGCACTTCAACTCTCCTGTTCATTACTTCAATCCAATATGTGTAATCTGATAATGAAATAGAAGATGGCTGTATTCATGTCAGTTTGTAATAATCTTCCCTATGCCTGAACAATTCACCCATGTTTTGAATAAGAGATATCCTGAGAGCTTCGCACTCTTGGGCTGAAATCCATAAGGTGCGTATTACAGCCACGAATGTTTGGTTTCTGCTCTGATGTGTCGAAAATAATAAAAATTTTATCATAAAGGGAATGAATATCTCTTTTGATTCTCTGGTCTGCACGAGTGCAACAGCCACCTACAAACACTTTAGATATAACTACGTTGTTCTAATCATGAAAGTATAGAGGAGACAGTATGTGGTATCATGATGTAGTCCAGTTTAAACTAGTTTGGACTTGTTGCACTGGCAATGGTTAAGTAAAATATGAGTATTTATTGAATTTTGCAAAAAAAACTAGTCGAAAATATCCACTGACTATCTTTGAGCTATTCTAATCAAATAAGGGGATTGACCATCACAATATAATGCTCTTACAGCTAAAATGGTGAACATGTTTGATGACGAGATTGGAAACTGCAATCCTCAGATTATGAGCCAATCACCTTCACCACCAGGCCATACAGGCCCAGTTACAAGTGTCTCATTGCATTTTGGTGGAATTATATGGGGACAGTTTATATCTCTTACCACAATTGGTTTGAGACACAACTTCAAGTATGTGTCTGGTAGGTCTAGATCTCCAATCATGATCTATCAAAACCACTCCGTGACGTTTCAAAATACCGCCGAAAGAACAGAAAAGGGAGAACCAAAGATGTCACTATACTTGGATGTACTTTGTAAGAAGGGTAGCAGTTTATTCCAGTAAAGGTGTATTTATAATTAGTTTCATGCACAAATTAGCATCAGAGTCCAAGCTCAATTGATGCCATAGGTGGTGGTTCTGCTTTTTAAAGAAAACAGGGCTTCAGTAACGAAACACGAGTCCTCCCTTTTCAAAGTGTGTTATTCCAAAATGTTTGCCAGTATGTGTGTTTGCATATATATTCTCCAACAAGTCAGCGGCAAATTAACAGACTAGTGATGCTAAGAATCTGGATTCGATCTGACGAGGTTGACAGAGTGCAGATAGTCCATTGTTTGGTTCAACATATTTTCTTTGGGCCTAAATGCCACTAATACCCAAATTTCTGAATATTACTGTATTATAGTGCAGGAACTAACTCTGTAACTTTAAACTGGTAGGCCAAGAAGAAGGCAGACAGTCAATGATATCTACCACCAATTCTTGGACTACTCTAAAGAAGCAATGATATTTAACATATAGCCTTGAAATAAGAAACACGTTTTGTGGCAACAGAAAGTGAACCATGGACCTCTTGATATGTAGTCTGTCATGCTGATTACTAAGTAACGCATGACCCGAAGCTTATAGCTTCAGGATTTTTTTTTTGTCTCTGGAATATAAGAAATATTATTGTAAAGAGCTAACAATAAGTTTGTGTTAATTTATTCTAGTCGTTTTGTATTTATTCAGTGACCAATCATCCATAAATATTTAATGTAACATATGTCAATGAAAAAACAGAAAGTTTCAAATTTTTAAGTTACATCAGCAATCAGGCAGGTCAGAGTAATTTTGCACTGAAAAAATATTACATATACAAATTTATAAGTAATTTCACTTTTTTTTCAAGATTGGCACACCTTGGTGCTTAAGGAGCTTGACTCACCTCCTGCAGTTCGCAAGTTCAAATCCCATCACTGAAGATGCTTGTCTTTTTAGTCACGCAGAAGTTATAATGACATGATAAATCCCACTTTTCTTTGCCAAAAGAGTAGTCCAGTAGTTGCCTGTGAGTTGTATTGAGCATGCATGCTCTCCTTATCAATCACTTCTTAATTAAGGAAGACTAACATAAATAACGTTTGAGAGGCTTCACTTGAAATTCAACAAATAAAGTTTTTATTTATAATTTACTATTCCTGTCCATATTGTAAGCTATCTTACCTGAAATG
This sequence comes from Tachypleus tridentatus, assembly GCF_004210375.1. NCBI lineage: Eukaryota > Metazoa > Arthropoda > Merostomata > Xiphosura > Limulidae > Tachypleus > Tachypleus tridentatus. The sequence continues at coordinate 106,980,262 of NC_134828.1, forward strand.
CAATACCAAGATTTCTGCCATATTGAAATGCTCCTTCAAGCAGAGTTTTATCAGCTCCACCTAGGTAGGCTACCTGTTAGATATGTCAATATTTAAAATGTGGTTCTTAAAAGTTAAAAAAACAACATAAAATATTATTATTTTATATTTATAATATAAAATAGAAACATCATATGACCTGTGAAACATCAATTTCAAAATGCAGTTTTAACACATTCCATACCATCACAACTATTAATGAGCTGTGGTGGATAAGCAATTTGTTGATTTACATATTCAAAATTGTTTTAACATATCCTGCTCAACTTGTTTGATCCTTTAATGCAGAGCATTTACTTTAACAATTTGTATCTAAATAACGAAAACATTACATATAAAGTGAAAAAAAATGGACATTTTCAACAATTCTGAGTTAGGTTCAAGTGACCTATGTAACAAATTATTTATTGGTGATTGTGAAAATGGAACTGTTTGTATTACACGAGCTTCATAAAAAAAAAAGACTCAAAAACTGAATTTGTTATTAGTAATTAACAATTAGCTCAGTTTTAAACGAATATATCTAACTGTTGGGCATCAACTTTACTAAACCAATTTATCCATTGTTGGTGGTAAGAGTAGTTACTAAACCAATTTATCCATTGTTGGTGGTAAGAGTAGTTACTAAACCAATTTATCCATTGTTGGGGGTAAGAGTAGTTATAAACCAATTTATCCATTGTTGGTGGTAAGAGTAGTTACTAAACCAATTTATCCATTGTTGGGGGTAAGAGTAGTTACTAAACCAATTTATCCATTCTTGGGGGGTAAGAGTAGTTATAAACCAATTTATCCATTGTTGGGGTAAGAGTAGTTATAAACCAATCTATCCATTGTTGGTGGTAAGAGTAGTTATAAACCAATTTATCCATTGTTGGTGGTAAGAGTAGTTACTAAACCAATTTATCCATTGTTGGGGGTAAGAGTAGTTACTAAACCAATTTATCCATTGTTGGGGGTAAGAGTAGTTACTAAACCAATTTATCCATTGTTGGGGGTAAGAGTAGTTACTAAACCAATTTATCCATTGTTGGGGGTAAGAGTAGTTACTAAACCAATTTATCCATTGTTGGGGGTAAGAGTAGTTACTAAACCAATTTATCCATTCTTGGGGGTAAGAGTAGTTATAAACCAATTTATCCATTGTTGGTGGTAAGAGTAGTTACTAAAAAAATTTATCCATTGTTGGTGGTAAGAGTAGTTACTAAACCAATTTATCCATTCTTGGGGGTAAGAGTAGTTACTAAACCAATTTATCCATTCTTGGGGGTAAGAGTAGTTACTAAACCAATTTATCCATTCTTGGGGGTAAGAGTAGTTACTAAACCAATTTATCCATTGTTGGTGGTAAGAGCAGTTACTAAACCAATTTATCCATTGTTGGTGGTAAAACTTACAGCTTTACAAGTGTAAGCCATAAGGCTGGCAGTTTTCATAAATGTTTTTTGGAGATAGTGGGAAAATCTTTCTCCTGCATCTTCTTTGGATCCTAATTGCATCAGTTCTCCTTGTACGAGGTCCAGTAACACCTGTAAAATGATATTAGTTTGAAACAAAGGTTCCATCAAGAGTTGCTGTAAAGATACAATAAAGGAACTTTCAAGTATTGTCTTTCTAATGTTAAAGAGAATGTGGTTTTGAATGTTTTTGCATTACTGCATGTGCATCATAAACATTTTGTTTGGACTGAAAGCAGTAGTAGACCCACAGAAATTTTACTGTTTAATAATAATATCTCCTTCTAACAGATATGAATAATAATACCCTGTTGTTTAAGATGATAATGACAGAGCATGTTTATTTTTAAAAGTCAGGTAAAGAACAAATTTTTAGATCTTTCTGCAAATGTGTACATCTCATACATTTAAGGTAAGCTGTTCCATTTGATTTCATTTCAGCATTTACACGATTGAAGTTCTCAAATCTCAGGGTCATAGGTTCGAATCCCTATCTCACCAAACATATTGACTCTTTCAGTCTTGGGGAGATGTTATAATGTTACAGTCAATCCCACTATTCCCTGGTAAAAGAGTAGCTCAAGAGTTGGCAGTGGGTGGTGATGACTAGCTGCCTTCCTTCAAGTCTTACACTGCTAAATTAGGGATGGCCAGAGCAGATAGCTCTTGTGTAGCTTTGTGCCATGTTCAAAACAAATCAAACAAAGTTCTCGAGTATTGGCTTTCCATTTTAGGTTTTTCAGAAACATGATTCTGGAATGATTTTTTTTTTTTTTTCACGAATATATCATGATCTGTACAATCTGGTAAGTCAGGGTTCATTCAAAGAACTTTTCGATTTACTATGTCGCTTTAACTTTGTCATAGAGCTTAGTTCTGCTTTTATTAAACATTAGCATTTGATTTTCTGAATTACTGAAATAGGGAAACAGTGAGGCCACCAAAGATGCATCCTTAATGAATAAAAAAATATATATGGTATGGTTTCAGAAACATAATAAGTAGGTATTAAACATTCTCCACTTGCCTGCGTCAACATGATAACAACTTCTTCATTACCAATACGAGCAAGAATCCTGCCAGCTTTGGACAGTATAAAATCTCCAGCTAAGATTGCCTATAATAAAAGAAAAAGAATTATTTGAATGATGAAGTATATATTTTTAAGTGGAAATCATTTCCTAAGCCTCAAGAACCTTATTATTCTTAGTTGATTTTCTTACCATTGTTAACTGTATTCCTTATTCCTCACTATGACCAGATTATTTACGCACACATTTTTTACTGGAAGGAGACATAAAACATTTTAATGTCAGGTAGTATAATAAGTAGATGAAATGTACTATATTTTACTACACTGCATCAATCTTCTTGATACCAAAGCCACTAGTCCACTGCTGGTAGAGTAGTAAGTCTCTGGATTTAAAACACTAAAATGAGGGGTTTGATTCCCCTTGGTGGACTCAGCAGATAGCTCAATGTGGCTTTGCTGTAAGAAAACACTCACACACACACAAAATCAGTAACATATCCAGGCTGGAGTGGGTGGGAAGCAGAGGATTCCAGGTTGCATGGAACATATATAATTGTCTCATTACTAAAATTCTATTAAAATGTTATTTTCAAATTAACTTTTCTATTAAAAACAAAAGTAGATATTTTTCTGTCATAAATAAAATGAACCACAAATTCCTATTGCTTCAGTGCCTCACAGACAGTCATGTTTGACCATTGGATTGGTTCCCTCTCCTCTCGGGTAATCACAGATACGCCATTGACACACAATGTGTCATCAGAGTTCTAATTAATTTTAGGATAAATCTTATCTTGAAAGTATGAGAGGTGTATTTATAAAACAGGTTCTTAGCAAGTGGTAATCAAACTGAACCTCACAGGTTAACAAAGGTAACCCAATTTGGTCACTTACTCTGGTTAACGTAGAATCTGAATATGTTTTATTACTGATCTACGATTTCTTATGTTCATGATTAATAATGATGTCACATACTCAATACTACAACTACTACAGAATTTAAAGATGTACCCTACTGAAACAACAAATATTTTAAAAACATCTGTTTTTTGTTCTTTTTAAAATTGGTAGCTAAAGACGATTATCCAATTTAGTTTCATGTTTCTGTTTTCTGACACACAAAATCGTGTTCAGTGATCTCCCTTGTTTACTAACATAAGTAAACAGGTCACTTGATTTTTGGAAAAGAATCCCACCTGTAACACCCTGGTCATGAGCCAGCATAGGTTTTGAAATTATGCGGATGCGGTTTTCAGACCCTAAATCATATTTCTTTACATTCGGTGAGAAGAGCACAGATAGTCCACTGCTTTGTTTTGTGCCAAAATAGATTTCACATTACAATAATGTTTCCATGTAAACAATATATGAAAATCCATCATCTATAAAATACCAGTATTATTTGTTAAATAGAAAGAATTAAATTACTTTGATGTGACACTCTGTAAGAACACATCATGCAAAACTATTAGCAATAATTTCTAATTTTCCCTTGTAATTAATGTCCAACTTACAAACCAATTTAATTTCAATTTTGTTTTCTTAATATAAATTTATTTATTATTTACAAAGACTTATATTGGCTGTAAGTTCTAGAAGATCTAAATATGGAATTGTTGTTGCTATTGTAACACAAAGTTATAAAATGGTTTATTATTTGCACCCAGTGTTCAAAGGCGTGGCAAAGGAAGATCTGGATTGTTTTCTGAAAACTTTCAGGCAGATAACTGCTTGGAAATGCTGGACTCAAGAGCAGGTAGTTAAGCCCTGAATTCCATTTAACATCTTGGCAATGCACAACAAGAGTGGAAAATGTTTATGTTCAGGTATGTTACTGACTTGACCCGATGAAGAACTCAACAATCAAATAGGCTGAATTTAGTTTAGTAGCAAAACACTACCAAGAGTCTGGCCATTTATGCAGGTAATTTTCACTGTCTGAATGGATCAACTTATTTTGTGATGGCTCCAGCAGATTGTGAA